>NW_027457294.1:0-140242 GCF_040206685.1 Ascaphus truei
TGGTAGTGTATGTATTTGGTGGGGTAGTGTATGTATGTATTGGTGGGGTAGTGTATGTATTTGGTGGGGTAGTGTATGTATGTATTGGTGGGGTAGTGTATGTATGTATTGGTGGGGTAGTGTATGTATGTATTGGTGGGGTAGTGTATGTATGTATTGGTGGGGTAGTGTATGTTATGTATTGGTGGGGGTAGTGTATGGATGTATTTGGTGGGGTAGTGTATGTATGTATTTGGTGGGTAGTGTATGTATTTTGGTGGGGTAGTGTATTGTATTGGTGGGGTAGTGTATGTATTTGGTGGGGTAGTGTATGTATTGGTGGGGTAGTGTATGTATTTGGTGGGGTAGTGTATGTGTGATGTATTGGTGGTGGTAGTGTATGTATGTATTGGTGGGGTAGTGTATGTATTGGTGGGGTAGTGTATGTATGTATTGGTGGGGTAGTGTATGTATGTATTTGGTGGGGTAGTGTATGTATTTGGTGGGGTAGTGTATGTATGTATTTGGTGGGGTAGTGTATGTATTTGGTGGGGTAGTGTATGTATGTATTGGTGGGGTAGTGTAGATGTATTTGGTGGGTAGTGTATGTATGTATTGGTGGGTAGTGTATGTATTTGGTGGGGTAGTGTGATGTATTGGTGAGGGTAGTGTATGTGGTAGTGTATGTATGGTGGGGTAGTGTATGTATTTGGTGGGTAGTGTGTATGTATTTGGTGGGGTAGTGTATGTATGTATTGGTGGGGTAGTGTATGTATTGGAGGTTTGTTTGGTAGTGTATGTATTGGTGGGGTAGTGTATGTAGTATTGGTGGGGTAGTGTATGTATTTGGTGGGGTAGTGTATGTATGTATTTGGTGGGTAGTGTATGTATTTGGTGGTAGTGTATGTATGTATTGGTGGGTAGTGTATGTATTTGGTGGGGTAGTGTATGTATTTGGTGGGGTAGTGTATGTATTTGGTGGGGTAGTGTATGTATGTATTTGGGGGGTAGTGTATGTATTGGTGGGGTAGTGTATGTATGTATTTGGTGGGTAGTGTATGTATTTGGTGGGGTAGTGTATGTATGTATTGGTGGGGTAGTGTATGTATTTGGTGGGGTAGTGTATGTATGTATTGGTGCGGGTAGTGTATGTATTTGGTGGGGTAGTGTATGTATTGGTGGGGTAGTGTATGTATGTATTGGTGGGGTAGTGTATGTATGTATTGGTGGGGTAGTGTATGTATTGGTGGGGTAGTGTATTTGTATTGGTGGGGTAGTGTATGTATGTATTGGTGGGGTAGTGTATGTATGTATTGGGTGGGGTAGTGTATGTATGTATTTGGTGGGGTAGTGTATGTATGTATTTGGTGGGGTAGTGTATGTATGTATTGGTGGGGTAGTGTATGTATTTGGTGGGGTAGTGTATGTTGTATTTGGTGGGGTAGTGTATGTATTATTGGTGGGGTAGTGTATGTATTGGTGGGGTAGTGTATGTATGTATTGGTGGGGGTAGTGTATGTATGTATTGGTGGGGTAGTGTATGTATTGGTGGGGGTAGTGTATGTATGTATTTGGTGGGGTAGTGTATGTATGTATTGGTGGGGTAGTGTATGTATTTGGTGGGGTAGTGTATGTATGTATTTGGTGGGGTAGTGTATGTATGTATTTGGTGGGTAGTGTATGTATGTATTTGGTGGGGTAGTGTATGTATTTGGTGGGGTAGTGTATGTATGTATTGGTGGGGTAGTGTATGTATTGGTGGGGTAGTGTATGTATGTATTGGTGGGGTAGTGTATGTATTTGGTGGGGTAGTGTATGTATTGGTGGGGTAGTGTATGTATTGGTGGGGTAGTGTATGTATGTATTGGTGGGGTAGTGTATGTATTTGGTGGGGTAGTGTATGTATTGGTGGGTAGTGTGTTTGGTGGGTAGTGTATGTATTTGGTGGGGTAGTGTATGTATTTGGTGGGGTAGTGTATGTATGTATTGGTGGGGTAGTGTATGTATTTGGTGGGGTAGTGTATGTATGTATTGGTGGGGTAGTGTATGTATGTATTTGGTGGGGTAGTGTATGTATTGGTGGGGTAGTGTATGTATGTATTGGTGGGGTAGTGTATGTATTTGGTGGGGTAGTGTATGTATGTATTGGTGGGGTAGTGTATGTATTGGTGGGGTAGTGTATGTATGTATTTGGTGGGGTAGTGTATGTATTGGTAGTTGGTGGGGTAGTGTATGTATGTATTTGGTGGGGTAGTGTATGTATGTATTGGTGGGTGTAGTTTGGTGGGTAGTGTATGATTTGGTGGGTAGTGTATGTATGTATTTGGTGGGGTAGTGTATGTATGTATTTGGTGGGGTAGTGTATGTATGTATTTGGTGGGGTAGTGTATGTATGTATTTGGTGGGGTAGTGTATGTATGTATTTGGTGGGGTAGTGTATGTATGTATTGGTGGGGTAGTGTATGTATGTATTTGGTGGGGTAGTGTATGTATTGGTGGGGTAGTGTATGTATGTATTTGGTGGGGTAGTGTATGTATGTATTGGTGGGGTAGTGTATGTATTTGGTGGGGTAGTGGTATGTATTTGGTGGGTAGTGTATGTATGTATTGTGGGTAGTGTATGTATTTGGTGGGGTAGTGTATGTATGTATTGGTGGGGTAGTGTAGGTATGTATTGGTGGGGTAGTGTATGTATTGGGTGGTGTAGGTGTAGTGTATGTATTGGTGGGTAGTGTAGTGTTGTATTTGGTGGGGTAGTGTATGTATGTATTGGTGGGGTAGTGTATGTATGTATTGGTGGGGGTAGTGTATGTATGTATTTGGTGGGGTAGTGTATGTATGTATTGGTGGGGTAGTGTATGTATGTATTTGGTGGGGTCGTGTATGTATGTATTTGGTGGGGTAGTGTATGTATGTATTTGGTGAGGTAGTGTATGTATGTATTGGGGGGGTAGTGTATGTATTTGGTGGGGTAGTGTATGTATGTATTGGTGGGGTAGTGTATGTATGTATTGGGGGGGTAGTGTATGTATTTGGTGGGTAGTGTATGTTTGGTGGGGTAGTGTATGTATGTATTGGTGGGGTAGTGTATGTGATTGGTGGGGTAGTGTATGTATGTATTGGTGGGGTAGTGTATGTATGTATTGGTGGGGTAGTGTATGTATGTATTGGTGGGGTAGTGTATGTATGTATTTGGTGGGGTAGTGTATGTATTGGTGGGGTAGTGTATGTATGTATTTGGTGGGGTAGTGTATGTATGTATTTGGTGGGGTAGTGTATGTATGTATTTGGTGGGGTAGTGTATGTATGTATTTGGTGGGGTAGTGTATGTATGTATTGGTGGGGTAGTGTATGTATGTATTTGGTGGGGTAGTGTATGTATGTATTGGTGGGGTAGTGTATGTATGTATTTGGTGGGGTAGTGTATGTATGTATTGGTGGGGTAGTGTATGTAGTGGTGGGGTAGTGTATGTATTTGGTGGGGTAGTGTATGTATGTATTGGTGGGGTAGTGTATGTATGTATTTGGTGGGGTAGTGTATGTTGTATTTGGTGGGGTAGTGTATGTATGTATTGGTGGGGTAGTGTATGTATGTATTTGGTGGGGTCGTGTATGTATGTATTTGGTGGGGTAGTGTATGTATGTATTTGGTGAGGTAGTGTATGTATGTATTTGGGGGGGTAGTGTATGTATTTGGTGGGGTAGTGTATGTATGTATTGGTGGGGTAGTGTATGTATGTATTGGGGGGGTAGTGTATGTATGTATTGGTGGGGTAGTGTATGTATTTGGTGGGGTAGTGTATGTATGTATTGGTGGGGTAGTGTATGTATTGGTGGGGTAGTGTATGTATTGGTGGGGTAGTGTATGTATTTGGTGGGGTAGTGTATGTATGTATTTGGTGGGGTAGTGTATGTATTTGGTGGGGTAGTGTATGTATGTATTGGTGGGGTAGTGTATGTATGTATTGGTGGGGTAGTGTATGTATGTATTGGTGGGGTAGTGTATGTATTGGTGGGGTAGTGTATGTATTTGGTGGGGTAGTGTATGTATTGGTGGGGTAGTGTATGTATTTGGTGGGGTAGGGTATGTATTTGGTGGGGTAGTGTATGTATGTATTTGGTGGGGTAGTGTATGTATTGGTGGGGTAGTGTATGTATTTGGTGGGTAGTGTATGTATGTATTTGGTGGGGTAGTGTATGTATGTATTTGGTGGGGTAGTGTATGTATTTGGTGGGGTAGTGTATGTATTTGGTGGGTAGTGTATGTATGTATTGGGGGGTAGTGTATGTATGTATTTGGTGGGGTAGTGTATGTATGTATTGGTGGGGTAGTGTATGTATGTATTTGGTGGGGTAGTGTATGTATGTATGGTGGGGTAGTGTATGTATGTATTGGTGGGGTAGTGTATGTATGTATTTGGTGGGGTAGTGTATGTATTTGGTGGGGTAGTGTATGTATGTATTTGGTGGGGTAGTGTATGTATGTATTGGTGGGGTAGTGTATGTATGTATTTGGTGGGGTAGTGTATGTATTTGGTGGGGTAGTGTATGTATGTATTTGGGGGGTTAGTGTATGTATGTATTTGGTGGGGTAGTGTATGTATTGGTGGGGTAGTGTATGTATGTATTTGGTGGGGTCGTGTATGTATGTATTTGGTGGGGTAGTGTATGTATGTATTGGTGGGGTAGTGTATGTATTTGGTGGGGTAGTGTATGTATTTGGTGGGGTAGTGTATGTATGTTTTGGGGGGGTAGTGTATGTATGTATTTGGGGGGGTAGTGTATGTATGTATTTGGTGGGGTAGTGTATGTATGTATTTGGTGGGGTAGTGTATGTATGTATTTGGGGGGGTAGTGTATGTATGTATTGGGGGGGGTAGTGTATGTATGTATTTGGTGTGGTAGTGTATGTATGTATTTGGTGGGGTAGTGTATGTATGTATTGGTGGGGGTAGTGTATGTATGTATTGGTGGGGGTAGTGTATGTATGTATTTGGGGGGGTAGTGTATGTATTTGGTGGGGTAGTGTATGTATGTATTTGGTGGGGTAGTGTATGTATTTGGTGGGTAGTGTATGTATGTATTGGTGGGGTAGTGTATGTATGTATTTGGGGGGTAGTGTATGTATGTATTGGTGGGGTAGTGTATGTATGTATTTGGTGGGGTAGTGTATGTATGTATTTGGTGGGGTAGTGTATGTATGTATTGGTGGGGTAGTGTATGTATGTATTTGGGGGGGTAGTGTATGTATGTATTTGGGGGGGTAGTGTATGTATGTATTTGGGGGGGGTAGTGTATGTATTTGGTGGGGTAGTGTATGTATGTATTTGGTGGGGTTGGTGTATGTATTTGGTGGGGTAGTGTATGTATGTATTGGTGGGGTAGTGTATGTATGTATTTGGGGGGGTAGTGTATGTATGTATTTGGTGGGGTAGTGTATGTATTTGGTGGGGTAGTGTATGTATGTATTGGTGGGGTAGTGTATGTATGTATTGGTGGGGGTAGTGTATGTATTTGGTGGGGTAGTGTATGTATGTATTTGGTGGGGTAGTGTATGTATGTATTGGTGGGGTAGTGTATGTATTTGGGTGGGGTAGTGTATGTATGTATTGGTGGGGTAGTGTATGTATGTATTTGGTGGGGTAGTGTATGTATTTGGGTGGGGTAGTGTATGTATGTATTTGGTGGGGTAGTGTATGTATGTATTGGTGGGGTAGTGTTGTATGTATTTGGTGGGGTAGTGTATGTATGTATTTGGGGGGGTAGTGTATGTATGTATTGGTGGGGTAGTGTATGTATGTATTTGGTGGGGTAGTGTATGTATGTATTTGGGGTGGGTAGTGTATGTATGTATTGGTGGGGTAGTGTATGTATGTATTTGGTGGGGTAGTGTATGTATGTATTTGGTGGGGTAGTGTATGTATGTATTGGTGGGGTAGTGTATGTATGTATTTGGTGGGGTAGTGTATGTAGTATGGTGGGGTAGTGTATGTAGTTTGGTGGGGTAGTGTATGTATGTATTTGGTGGGGTAGTGTATGGTATGTATTTGGTGGGGTAGTGTATGTATGTATTTGGTGGGGTAGTGTATGTATGTATTGGTGGGGTAGTGTATGTATGTATTTGGTGGGGTAGTGTATGTATGTATTGGTGGGGTAGTGTATGTATGTATTGGTGGGGTAGTGTATGTATGTATTGGTGGGGTAGTGTATTGTATGTATTTGGTGGGGTAGTGTATGTATGTATTTGGTGGGGTAGTGTATGTATGTATTTGGTGGGGTAGTGTATGTATTTGGTGGGGTAGTGTATGTATGTATTTGGTGGGGTAGTGTATGTATGTATTTGGTGGGGTAGTGTATGTATGTATTTGGTGGGGTAGTGTATGTATGTATTGGTGGGGTAGTGTATGTATGTATTTGGTGGGGTAGTGTATGTATGTATTTGGTGGGGTAGTGTATGTATTGTGGGGTAGTGTTGTAGTTTGGTGGGTGTAGTGTATGTATGTATTTGGTGGGGTAGTGTATGTATGTATGGTGGGGTAGGGTATGTATTGGTGGGGAGGGTTGTTGGTGGGTAGTGTTGTATTGGTGGGGTAGTGTATGTATGTATTGGTGGGGTAGTGTATGTATGTATTGGTGGGGGTAGTGTATGTATGTATTTGGTGGGGTAGTGTATGTATGTATTTGGTGGGGTAGTGTATGTATGTATTTGGTGGGGTAGTGTATGTATGTATTTGGTGGGGTAGTGTATGTATGTATTTGGTGGGGTAGTGTATGTATGTATTTGGTGGGGTAGTGTATGTATGTATTTGGTGGGGTAGTGTATGTATGTATTTGGTGGGGTAGTGTATGTATGTATTTGGTGGGGTAGTGTATGTATGTATTGGGGGGTAGTGTATGTATGTATTGGTGGGGTAGTGTATGTATGTATTTGGGGGGGTAGTGTTGTATGTATTTGGTGGGGTAGTGTATGTTTGTATTGGTGGGTAGTGTATGTATGTATTTGGTGGGGGTAGTGTATGTATGTATTTGGTGGGGTAGTGTATGTATTTGGTGGGGTAGTGTTGTATGTATTTGGGGGGTAGTGTATGTATGTATTTGGGGGGTAGTGTATGTATGTATTTGGTGGGGTAGTGTATGTATGTATTGGTGGGGTAGTGTATGTATGTATTTGGTGGGGTAGTGTATGTATGTATTGGGGGGGTGTGTAGTGTATGTATGTTGGTGGGTAGTGTATTTGGTGGGGTAGTGTATGTATGTATTTGGGGGGTAGTGTATGTATTTGGTGGGGTAGTGTATGTATGTATTGGTGGGGTAGTGTATGTATTTGGTGGGGTAGTGTATGTATGTATTGGTGGGGTAGTGTATGTATGTATTTGGGGGGTAGTGTTGTTTTGGTGGGGTAGTGTATGTATTTGGGGGGGGTAGTGTATGTATGTATTTGGGGGGGTAGTGTATGTATGTATTTGGTGGGGTAGTGTATGTATGTATTGGTGGGGTAGTGTATGTATGTATTTGGTGGGGTAGTGTATGTATGTATTTGGTGGGGTAGTGTATGTATGTATTGGGGGGGTAGTGTATGTATGTATTTGGTGGGGTAGTGTATGTATGTATTTGGTGGGGTAGTGTATGTATGTATTGGTGGGGGTAGTGTATGTATGTATTTGGGGGGGTAGGTGTATGTATTTGGTGGGGTAGTGTATGTATGTATTTGGTGGGGTAGTGTATGTATGTTTGGTGAGGTAGTGTATGTATGTATTGGGGGGGTAGTGTATGTATTTGGTGGGGTAGTGTATGTATGTATTTGGTGGGGTAGTGTATGTATTTGGTGAGGTAGTGTATGTATGTATTGGGGGGGTAGTGTATGTATGTATTTGGTGGGGTAGTGTATGTATTGGTGGGGTAGTGTATGTATTTGGTGGGGTAGTGTATGTATGTATTTGGTGGGGTAGTGTATGTATGTATTTGGTGGGGTAGTGTATGTATGTTTTGGTGGGTAGTGTATGTATGTATTTGGTGGGGTAGGTGTATTGGGGGGTAGTATTGGTTGGGTGGGTTTGGTGGGGTAGTGTATGTATGTATTGGTGGGGTAGTGTATGTATGTATTGGTGGGGTAGTGTATGTATTTTGGTGGGGTAGTGTATGTATGTATTGGTGGGGGTAGTGTATGTATGTATTTGGTGGGGTAGTGTATGTATGTATTTGGTGGGGTAGTGTATGTATTTGGTGGGGTAGTGTATGTATTTGGTGGGGTAGTGTATGTATTTGGTGGGGTAGTGTATGTATGTATTTGGTGGGGTAGTGTATGTATGTATTTGGTGGGGTAGTGTATGTATGTATTGGGGGGGTAGTGTATGTATGTATTGGTGGGGTCGTGTATGTATTTGGTGGGGTAGTGTATGTATGTATTGGTGGGGGTAGTGTATGTATGTATTGGTGGGGTCGTGTATGTATGTATTTGGTGGGGTAGTGTATGTATGTATTTGGGGGGGTAGTGTATGTATGTATTTGGTGGGGTAGTGTATGTATGTATTTGGGGGGGTAGTGTATGTATTTGGGGGGGTAGTGTATGTATTGGTGGGGTCGTGTATGTATGTATTTGGTGGGTAGTGTATGTATGTATTTGGGGGGGTAGTGTATGTATTTGGGGGGGTAGTGTATGTATTTGGTGGGGTAGTGTATGTATGTATTTGGTGAGGTAGTGTATGTATGTATTTGGGGGGGTAGTGTATGTATTTGGTGTCGTAGTGTATGTATGTATTTGGTGGGGTAGTGTATGTATTTGGTGGGGTAGTGTACTGTATGTATGTATTTGGTGGGGTAGTGTATGTATGTATTTGGTGGGGTAGTGTATGTATGTATTTGGTGGGGTAGTGTATGTATGTTTTGGTGGGGTAGTGTATGTATGTATTGGTGGGGTAGTGTATGTATGTATTTGGTGGGGTAGTGTATGTATGTATGGTGGGGTAGTGTATGTATTTGGTGGGGTAGTGTATGTATTTGGTGGGGTAGTGTATGTATGTATTGGTGGGGGTAGTGTATGTATTTGGTGGGTAGTGTATGTATGTATTTGGTGGGGTAGTGTATGTATGTATTGGTGGGGTAGTGTATGTATGTTGGTGGGGTAGTGTATGTATTTGGTGGGGTAGTGTATGTATTTGGTGGGGTAGTGTATGTATGTATTGGTGGGGTAGTGTATGTATGTATTGGTGGGGTAGTGTATGTATGTATTTGGTGGGTAGTGTATGTATGTATTGGTGGGGTAGGTGTATGTATTTGGTGGGGTAGTGTTATGTATTTGGTGGGGTAGTGTATGTATTGGTGGGGTAGTGTATGTATGTATGGTGGGGTAGTGTATGTATGTGGTGGGGTAGGGTATGTATTTGGTGGGGTAGTGTATGTATGTATTTGGTGGGGTAGTGTATGTATGTATTGGGGGGGTAGTGTATGTATTTGGTGGGGTAGTGTATGTATTGGTGGGGTAGTGTATGTATTTGGTGGGGTAGTGTATGTATTGGTGGGGTGAGTGTATGTATTGGTGGGGTAGGTATGTATTGGTGGGGTTGTGTATGTATTGGTGGGGTAGTGTATGTAGTTTGGTGGGGTAGTGTATGTATTGGTGGGGTAGTGTATGTATTGGTGGGGTAGTGTATGTATTTGGTGGGGTAGTGTATGTATTTGGTGGGGTAGTGTATGTATTGGTGGGGTAGTGTATGTATTGGTGGGGTAGTGTATGTATTTGGTGGGGTAGTGTATGTATTGGTGGGGTAGTGTATGTATTGGTGGGGTAGTGTATGTATTGGTGGGGTAGTGTATGTATTTGGTGGGGTAGTGTATGTATTGGTGGGGTAGTGTATGTATTGGTGGGGTAGTGTATGTATTGGTGGGGGTAGTGTATGTTGGTGGTGGGTAGTGTATGTTGGGGGGTAGTGTATGTATGGTGGGGTAGTGTATGTATTGTGGGGTAGTGTATGTATTGGTGGGGTAGTGTATGTATTTGGTGGGGTAGTGTATGTGAGTGTGTTGTGTGGGGTAGTGTGTATGTATTGGTGGGGTAGGTATGTATGTATTGGTGGGGTAGTGTATGTATTGGTGGGGTAGTGTATGTATTTGGTGGGGTAGTGTATGTATGTATTGGTGGGGTAGTGTATGTATGTTGGTGGGGTAGTGTATGTGTGTATTTGGTGGGGTAGTGTATGTAGTTTGGTGGGGTAGTGTGTATGTATTTGGTGGGGTAGTGTATGTATGTATTGGTGGGGTAGTGTATGTATTGGTGGGGTAGTGTATGTATTGGTGGGGTGTTAGTGTATGTATTTGGTGGGGTGGTAGGTGTATTGGTGGGGTAGTGTATGTGTTTGGGGGGGTAGTGTATGTGTGTATTGGTGGGGTAGTGTATGTATGTATTGGTGGGGTAGTGTATGTATTGGTGGGGTAGTGTATGTATGGTGGGGTAGTGTATGTATGTATTGGTGGGGGTAGTGTATGTATGTTTGGTGGGGTAGTGTATGTATTTGGTGGGGTAGTGTATGTATTTGGTGGGGTAGTGGTATGTATTGGGGGGGTAGTGTATGTATGTTTGGTGGGGTAGTGTATGGTATTTGGTGGGGTAGTGTATGTATGTATTGGTGGGGTAGTGTATGTATTTGGTGGGGTAGTGTATGTATTGGTGGGGTAGTGTATGTATGTATTGGTGGGGTAGTGTATGTATGTATTGGTGGGGTAGTGTATGTATGTATTTGGTGGGGTAGTGTATGTATGTATTGGTGGGTAGTGTATGTATGTATTGGTGGGGTAGTGTATGTATTTGGTGGGGTAGTGTATGTATTTGGTGGGGTAGTGTATGTATGTATTGGTGGGTAGTGTATGTATTTGGTGGGGTAGTGTATGTATGTATTGGTGGGTAGTGTATGTATGTATTGGTGGGGTAGTGTATGTATGTATTGGTGGGGTAGTGTATGTATGTATTGGTGGGGTAGTGTATGTATGTATTGGTGGGGTAGTGTATGTATTTGGTGGGGTAGTGTATGTATGTATTTGGTGGGGTAGTGTATGTATTTGGTGGGGTAGTGTATGTATTTGGTGGGGTAGTGTATGTATTTGGTGGGGTAGTGTATGTATTGGTGGGGTAGTGTATGTATTTGGTGGGGTAGTGTATGTGTGTATTGGGGGGGTAGTGTATGTATGTATTGGTGGGGTAGTGTATGTATTTGGTGGGGTAGTGTATGTATGTATTTGGGGGGGTAGTGTATGTATTTGGTGGGGTAGTGTATGTATGTATTGGTGGGGTAGTGTATGTATGTATTGGTGGGGTAGTGTATGTATTTGGTGGGGTAGTGTATCGTATGTATTGGTGGGGTAGTGTATGTATTTGGTGGGGTAGTGTATGTATGTATTGGTGGGGTAGTGTTGTATTTGGTGGGGTAGTGTATGTATTTGGTGGGGTAGTGTATGTATTGTGGGTGGGGGTAGTGTATGTATGTATTGGTGGGGTAGTGTATGTATTTGGTGGGGGTAGTGTATGTATGTATTTGGTGGGGTAGTGTATGTATTTGGTGGGGTAGTGTATGTGATGGTGGGGTAGTGTATGTATTTGGTGGGGTAGTGTATGTGTGTATTGGTGGGGTAGTGTATGTATTTGGTGGGGTAGTGTATGTATGTATTTGGGGGGGTAGTGTATGTATTGGTGGGGTAGTGTATGTATGTATTTGGTGGGGTAGTGTATGTATTTGGTGGGGTAGTGTATGTATTTGGTGGGGTAGTGTATGTATTGGTGGGGTAGTGTATGTATTTGGTGGGGTAGTGTATGTATGTATTGGTGGGGTAGTGTATGTATTTGGTGGGGTAGTGTATGTATGTATTTGGGGGGGTAGTGTATGTATTGGTGGGGTAGTGTATGTATGTATTGGTGGGGTAGTGTATGTATGTATTGGTGGGGTAGTGTATGTATTTGGTGGGGTAGTGTATGTATGTATTTGGTGGGGTAGTGTATGTATTTGGTGGGGTAGTGTATGTATTTGGTGGGGTAGTGTATGTATTGGTGGGGTAGTGTATGTGTGTATTGGGGGGGTAGTGTATGTATGTATTGGTGGGGTAGTGTATGTATTTGGTGGGGTAGTGTATGTATGTATTTGGTGGGGTAGTGTATGTATTTGGTGGGGTAGTGTATGTATGTATTGGTGGGGTAGTGTATGTATTTGGTGGGGTAGTGTATGTATTTGGTGGGGTAGTGTATGTATTTGGTGGGGTAGTGTATGTATTTGGTGGGGTAGTGTATGTATTTGGTGGGGTAGTGTATGTATGTATTGGGGGGGTAGTGTATGTATGTATTTGGTGGGGTAGTGTATGTATGTATTTGGTGGGGTAGTGTATGTATGTATTGGTGGGGTAGTGTATGTATGTATTTGGTGGGGTAGTGTATGTATTTGGTGGGGTAGTGTATGTGTGTATTGGGGGGGTAGTGTATGTATGTATTGGTGGGGTAGTGTATGTATTTGGTGGGGTAGTGTATGTATGTATTGGTGGGGTAGTGTATGTATTTGGTGGGGTAGTGTATGTATGTATTGGTGGGGTAGTGTATGTATTTGGTGGGGTAGTGTATGTATGTATTGGTGGGGTAGTGTATGTATTTGGTGGGGTAGTGTATGTATTTGGTGGGGTAGTGTATGTATTTGGTGGGGTAGTGTATGTATGTATTTGGTGGGGTAGTGTATGTATGTATTGGTGGGGTAGTGTATGTATGTATTTGGTGGGGTAGGGTATGTATTGGGGGGGTAGTGTATGTATGTATTGGTGGGGTAGTGTATGTATTTGGGGGGGTAGTGTATGTATGTATTGGTGGGGTAGTGTATGTATTTGGTGGGGTAGTGTATGTATTGGTGGGGTAGTGTATGTATGTATTGGTGGGGTAGTGTATGTATGTATTTGGTGGGGTCGTGTATGTATGTATTTGGTGGGGTAGTGTATGTATGTATTGGTGGGGTAGTGTATGTGTGTATTGGGGGGGTAGTGTATGTATGTATTTGGTGGGGTAGTGTATGTATTTGGTGGGGTAGTGTATGTATTTGGGGGGGTAGTGTATGTATTTGGGGGGGATAGTGTATGTATGTATTTATTTGAGGGGTAGTGTATGTATTTGAGGGGTAGTGTATGTATTTGGTGGGGTAATGTATGTATGTATTTGGAGGGTAGTGTAAGTATGTATATGGGGGGGTTAGTTTGTGTATGTATTTGGGGGTTAGTGTATGTATTGGGGGGTTAGTGTATGTATTGGGGGGTAGTGTATGTATTGGGGGGTAGTGTATGTATGTATTTGGGGGGTAGTGTAAGTATGTATATGGGGGGTTAGAGTATGTATTTGGGGGGGTAGTGTATGCATGTATGTATTTGGGGGGTAGTGTATATATTTGGTGGAGTAATGTATGTATGTAATTGGGGGGGGGTAATGTGTGTGTGTGTGTGTGGCGACAGCACTCAGATAGCAGGTAACAAAACTTATGTATTAAGCATAGCACAAAACTCCAACGTTTCGATCCCTCTAGGGTATCTTCCTCAGGGTTTTTTTTAAGTATACCCTTTGCTTGCTTCATTCATTGTAACACCGCCGGAAGAAGAGATCAGTGTATCTCGAAAGCTCGCACAAATAAAAGCATTTCGTTAGCCACAGAACGGTATCATCTATTTATTTTTTGATTATTGAAGCTCGGCTAACACAGTACTGACACACACACACACACACACACACACACACACACACACACACACACACACACACACACACACACACACACACACACACACACACACACACACACACACACACACGTATATATGTATATGTATGTGGGGGGGGGGGGGGTAGTATATATATTTGGGAGGGGTAGTGTATGTATTTGTGGGGGGTAGTGTATGTTTTTGAGGGGGGTCTAGTGTATGTATGTATTTGAGGAGGATAGTGTAGGTATGTATTTGAGGGGGGTAGTCTATGTATTTGGGGGGGGAGTGTATGTATTTGAGGGGTGTACTGTATATATGTATTTGAGGGGTGTGTAGTGTATGTATGTATTTGAGGGGTGTGTAGTGTATGTATGTATTTGGGAGGGTAGTGTATGTATGTATTTGGAAGGGTAGAGTATGTATGTATTTTGGGAGGGTAGAGTATGTATGTATTTGAGGGGGGTATTGTATATATGTATTTGAGGGGTGTATAGTGTATGTATGTAATTGGGGGGTAGTGTACTTATGTAATTGTAGGGGTAGTGTATGTATTTGAGGGGGGTATTGTATATATGTATTTGAGGGGTGTGTAGTGTATGTATGTATTTGAGGGGTGTGTAGTGTATGTATGTATTTGGGAGGGTAGTGTGTGTATTTGTGGGGGGTAGTGTATATATGTATTTGAGGGGTGTGTAGTGTATGTATGTATTTGAGGGGTGTGTAGTGTATGTATGTATTTGGGAGGGTAGTGTATATATGTATTTGAGGGGTGTGTAGTGTATGTATGTATTTGGGAGGGTAGTGTATGTATGTATTTGGGAGGGTAGTGTATGTATGTATTTTGGGAGGGTAGAGTATGTATGTATTTGAGGGGGGTATTGTATATATGTATTTGAGGGGTGTGTAGTGTATGTATGTAATTGGGGGGTAGTGTATTTATGTAACTGTAGGGGTAGTGTATGTATTTGAGGGGGGTATTGTATATATGTATTTGAGGGGTGTGTAGTGTAAGTATGTATTTGGGAGGGTAGTGTATGTATGTATGTATTTGGTGGGGGACATATCACCAGAAAGTGAAGCCACGCTGCCCTCTCACATATAAATATCTCTCCGGGTGGAAATGACACTTTTCTGCACAGAAAAACAATGAAAAAAACAAAATAAAGGGACTTATTACTGTGAGATGCATTTTATTCCCCACATATTTTTTCCTTTCCCTAATTCTGATTGAAGTAAGTTTGTCGTATGTTACTGCTTATACAGTATATACCTATTAGTGTGTGTACAGTATATGTATGTGTATGTGGGGGTGTAAGGCTGCGTCCATAGAAGGACAAGCCGCGCTGAGCCGTGCGGACGCTCCGCGCTGCGCTCCTGCATCCTCAATGAGGATGTCTTTAGAGGGGGCTCACGCGAGCGTCCGCAGGCGTGCTGAGGCGCTGGATTTTTCAGCCGACAGCCGCTGTTTTTCAGCGCGCTGTCAGCTGAAAACATCCAATCAGCGCGAAGCAGCGTCAACGTCACGGCGCCGTGACGTCGGCACCGTGACGTTGACGTCAGTGCGTCGCGGGCGATTGGCCCAGCGATGTCACTGCCCCGCCTCCCGCTGGCTCGCCTGCTGGAGCTGTGCGATTTCATGCACATGCAGGCGAGCCTCAGCACTACTCCCCCCCTCTATGGCCCCAGCCTAATACTCATGCATGCGTTGTATGTTACTGCTTATACAGTATGTGTGTGTGGGGGTGTAATACTCATGCATGCGTTGTATGTTACTGCTTATACAGTATGTGTGTGTGGGGGTGTAATACTCATGCATGCGTTGTATGTTACTGCTTATACAGTATGTGTGTGTGGGGGTGTAATACTCATGCATGCGTTGTATGTTACTGCTTATACAGTATGTGTGTGGGGGTGTAATACTCATGCATGCGTTGTATGTTACTGCTTATACAGTATGTGTGTGTGGGGGTGTAATACTCATGCATGCGTTGTATGTTACTGCTTATACAGTATGTGTGTGTGGGGGTGTAATACTCATGCATGCGTTGTATGTTACTGCTTATACAGTATGTGTGTGTGGGGGTGTAATACTCATGCATGCGTTGTATGTTACTGCTTATACAGTATGTGTGTGTGGGGGTGTAATACTCATGCATGCGTTGTATGTTACTGCTTATACAGTATGTGTGTGTGGGGGTGTAATACTCATGCATGCGTTGTATGTTACTGCTTATACAGTATGTGTGTGTGGGGGTGTAATACTCATGCATGCGTTGCAGCTCTTGGAATATTTTGGACAAAGACATTTTGTATACAATGGCCCTTCTTCCTTGATAGGTTGCAGACCCTGAGTTAGGGTGTGTGTGCCTGTAACATTCCTATCTGCTGCGTACCACACACTCTGCTGTAATTGGGAAGCGCTTTGAGTCCCAATGGGAGAAAAGCGCTGTATGAAATAAAGTTATTATTATTATTATTATTATTATTATTATAGGGCTGGTTCTCCGTTTGGGCTGTTTTAGGCCAAAAATTCCTATTAAAGTCAATGGGAGTCTTCATCCGATAAGGGTCACTTCGGACAATGTACAATTACCCGCCTAAAGACTGCTAATGTGAAGCTAATATGTATTCTCTTCTTGCCAGGCCGGGAAGTTCAGTCTTATCCCGACGATCATTAACCTCGCCACGGCCCTGACATCTATTGGCATTGTAAGTATTCCTATATACACCAGCTAGTCTCACAATGAGCTTAAGGCCTCGGACATGGTCAAAAAGACCGTGCTGAGGCGCGCTGAGCCGCGCGGAGGGGAAACATTATCCCTATCAGCGCGGCTTTAGACGGCGCTTCCGCATGCGTGCGGAGGCGTGTGGAACTTCAGCCGACAAGCCAATTTTAGTTTTCCCGCTGAGGGAAGCGCAGGGCCGGTCACGTGACTGCCAGACGCCAACGGCAGTCCGTGACGTTGGCGCCGTGACGTGGCATGCTAGCACCGCCTCCCGCTCCGCCTCCCACCCGGCACAGAAGCGCGCTCGCTGACGCTCATGCAGGGACAGAAAAAATCTCCTGCTTGAGCAGGAGAGCATGAGCGTCAGCGCTGCCCAGCGCCGCTCCCTGCACCATGTCCCAGGCCTCAGGCTATGTCCACGCTAGTGCTGAGCGTGCAGCGCTTGCCGGGGTTTACTTCTAGCAATCTTCATCCTCACGTCCCCCCGCCCATCCGTGGGCGCGTACGCTCTCCCAAGCTTGGTGTGGTGCTTGGGGAGACAAGGCAGTTTGGCTTTGGAGCGCAGAGCTGGGTCACATAACCCTGCTCTGAACAATGGGGAGAGAGAGGCAGTATAGGCTGAGTGGACAGAGCGGAGAGAGGTGGAAGGGGGAGGGGAGCAGAGAGAGAGAGGTGGAAAGGGGCAGAGAGAGGGAGAAGGGGGGAAGGAGAGAGGTGGAAGGGGGAAGAGAGAGGTGGAATGGGTGGGGAGGAGAGAGGTGGAAGGGGTGGGGGGGGAGAGAGGTGGAAGTGGTGGGGGGGGAGGGAGGTGGAAGGGATGGGGGGGAGAGAAGTGGAAAGGGGCAGAGAGAGGGGGAAGGGGGGGAAGGAGAGGTGGATGGGGGCAGAGAGAGGTGGAATGGGGAGGGGGGGAGAAAGAGAATGGAGGGACACACACAGCCCCGATCCAGCCAGGACACGCCCCTCCCTTAATAGCCACGCCCCCCTGCTCCTGCTCTAAAATTATTCCAGGACACCCGGCGCTCATGCTTGGAGAGATGATGACGTCACCGCTCTCGAGCATGAGCAAGCTCAGCGGCAGCGGGGACACAGCCTAATCCTTTCTGCACTGACACGCTGCATCTAACCCATTCTGCACTGACACGCTGCATCTAACCCATTCTGCACTGACACGCTGCATCTAACCAATTCTGCACTGACACGCTGCATCTAACCCATTCTGCACTGACACGCTGCATCTAACCCATTCTGCACTGACACGCTGCATCTAACCCATTCTGCACTGACACGCTGCATCTAACCCATTCTGCACTGACACGCTGCATCTAACCCATTCTGCACTGACACGCTGCATCTAACCAATTCTGCACTGACACGCTGCATCTAACCCATTCTGCACTGACACGCTGCATCTAACCCATTCTGCACTGACACGCTGCATCTAACCAATTCTGCACTGACACGCTGCATCTAACCCATTCTGCACTGACACGCTGCATCTAACCAATTCTGCACTGACACGCTGCATCTAACCCATTCTGCACTGACACGCTGCATCTAACCCATTCTGCACTGACACGCTGCATCTAACCCATTCTGCACTGACACGCTGCATCTAACCCATTCTGCACTGACACGCTGCATCTAACCCATTCTGCACTGACACGCTGCATCTGACCCATTCTGCACTGACACGCTGCATCTGACCCATTCTGCACTGACACGCTGATCTAACCCATTCTGCACTGACACGCTGCATCTAACCCATTCTGTACTGACACGCTGCATCTGACACACCCATTCTGCACTGACACGCTGCATCTAACCCATTCTGTACTGACACGCTGCATCTGACACACCCATTCTGCACTGACACGCTGCATCTAACCCATTCTGCACTGACACGCTGCATCTGACCCACCCATTCTGCACTGACACGCTTCATCTGACCCATTCTGCACTGACACGCTGCATCTGACACACCCATTCTGCACTGACACGCTGCATCTGACACACCCATTCTGCACTGACACCCTGCACCTGACACACCCATTCTGCACTGACACGCTGCATCTAACCCATTCTGCACTGACACGCTGCATCTGACCCATTCTGCACTGACACGCTGATCTAACCCATTCTGCACTGACACGCTGCATCTAACCCATTCTGCACTGACACGCTGCATCTGACCCACCAATTCTGCACTGACACGCTGCATCTAACCCATTCTGCACTGACACGCTGCATCTGACCCATTCTGCACTGACACGCTGCATCTGACCCATTCTGCACTGACACGCTGCATCTGACACACCCATTCTGCACTGACACCCTGCACCTGACACACCCATTCTGCACTGACACGCTGCATCTGACACCCATTCTGCACTGACACCCTGCATCTGACCCATTCTGCACTGACACGCTGCATCTGACCTATTCTGCACTGACACGCTGCATCTGACCCATTCTGCACTGACACGCTGCATCTGACCCATTCTGCACTGACACGCTGCATCTAACCCATTCTGTACTGACACGCTGCATCTAACCCATTCTGCACTGACACGCTGCATCTGACACACCCATTCTGTACTGACACGCTGCACCTGACCCATTCTGCACTGACACGCTGCATCTGACACACCCATTCTGCACTGACACGCTGCATCTGACACACCCATTCTGTACTGGGAGAGAAGTGGAAAGGGGCAGAGAGAGGGGGAAGGGGGGGAAGGAGAGGTGGATGGGGGCAGAGAGAGGTGGAATGGGGAGGGGGGGAGAAAGAGAATGGAGGGACACACACAGCCCCGATCCAGCCAGGACACGCCCCTCCCTTAATAGCCACGCCCCCCTGCTCCTGCTCTAAAATTATTCCAGGACACCCGGCGCTCATGCTTGGAGAGATGATGACGTCACCGCTCTCGAGCATGAGCAAGCTCAGCGGCAGCGGGGACACAGCCTAATCCTTTCTGCACTGACACGCTGCATCTAACCCATTCTGCACTGACACGCTGCATCTAACCCATTCTGCACTGACACGCTGCATCTAACCCATTCTGCACTGACACGCTGCATCTAACCCATTCTGCACTGACACGCTGCATCTAACCCATTCTGCACTGACACGCTGCATCTAACCCATTCTGCACTGACACGCTGCATCTGACCCATTCTGCACTGACACGCTGCATCTGACCCATTCTGCACTGACACGCTGATCTAACCCATTCTGCACTGACACGCTGCATCTAACCCATTCTGCACTGACACGCTGCATCTAACCCATTCTGTACTGACACGCTGCATCTGACACACCCATTCTGCACTGACACGCTGCATCTAACCCATTCTGTACTGACACGCTGCATCTGACACACCCATTCTGCACTGACACGCTGCATCTAACCCATTCTGCACTGACACGCTGCATCTGACCCACCCATTCTGCACTGACACGCTGCATCTGACCCATTCTGCACTGACACGCTGCATCTGACACACCCATTCTGCACTGACACGCTGCATCTGACACACCCATTCTGCACTGACACCCTGCACCTGACACACCCATTCTGCACTGACACGCTGCATCTAACCCATTCTGCACTGACACGCTGCATCTGACCCATTCTGCACTGACACGCTGATCTAACCCATTCTGCACTGACACGCTGCATCTAACCCATTCTGCACTGACACGCTGCATCTGACCCACCCATTCTGCACTGACACGCTGCATCTAACCCATTCTGCACTGACACGCTGCATCTGACCCATTCTGCACTGACACGCTGCATCTGACACACCCATTCTGCACTGACACCCTGCACCTGACACACCCATTCTGCACTGACACGCTGCATCTGACACCCATTCTGCACTGACACCCTGCATCTGACCCATTCTGCACTGACACGCTGCATCTGACCTATTCTGCACTGACACGCTGCATCTGACCCATTCTGCACTGACACGCTGCATCTGACCCATTCTGCACTGACACGCTGCATCTAACCCATTCTGTACTGACACGCTGCATCTAACCCATTCTGCACTGACACGCTTCATCTGACACACCCATTCTGTACTGACACGCTGCACCTGACCCATTCTGCACTGACACGCTGCATCTGACACACCCATTCTGCACTGACACGCTGCATCTGACACACCCATTCTGTACTGACACGCTGCATCTGACCCATTCTGCACTGACACGCTGCATCTGACACACCCATTCTGCACTGACACGCTGCATCTGACCCATTCTGCACTGACACGCTGCATCTGACCCATTCTGCACTGACACGCTGCATCTGACCCATTCTGTACTGACACGCTGCATCTAACCCATTCTGCACTGACACGCTGCATCTGACACACCCATTCTGCACTGACACGCTGCATCTGACACACCCATTCTGCACTGACACGCTGCATCTGACACACCCATTCTGTACTGACACGCTGCATCTGACCCATTCTGTACTGACACGCTGCATTTAACCCATTCTGCACTGACACACTGCATCTGACACACCCATTCTGTACTGACACGCTGCATCTAACCCATTCTGTACTGACACGCTGCATCTGACACACCCATTCTGCACTGACACGCTGCATCTGACACATCCATTCTGCACTGACACGCTGCATCTGACACACCCATTCTGCACTGACACGCTGCATCTGACACACCCATTCTGCACTGACACGCTGCATCTAACCCATTCTGTACTGACACGCTGCATCTAACCCATTCTGCACTGACACGCTGCATCTGACACACGCATTCTGCACTGACACGCTGCATCTGACACACCCATTCTGCACTGACACGATGCATCTGACCCATTCTGCACTGACACGCTGCATCTGACCCATTCTGCACTGACACGCTGCATCTGACCCATTCTGCACTGACACACTGCATCTGACACACCCATTCTGTACTGACACGCTGCATCTGACCCATTCTGCACTGACACGCTGCATCTGACACACCCATTCTGCACTGACACGCTGCATCTGACCCATTCTGCACTGACACGCTGCATCTGATCCATTCTGCACTGACACGCTGCATCTGACCCATTCTGCACTGACACGCTGCATCTAACCCATTCTGCACTGACACGCTGCATCTGACACACCCATTCTGCACTGACACGCTGCATCTGACACACCCATTCTGCACTGACACACTGCATCTGACACACCCATTCTGTACTGACACGCTGCATCTGACCCATTCTGTACTGACACGCTGCATCTAACCCATTCTGCACTGACACACTGCATCTGACACACCCATTCTGTACTGACACGCTGCATCTAACCCATTCTGTACTGACACGCTGCATCTGACACACCCATTCTGCACTGACACGCTGCATCTGACACATCCATTCTGCACTGACACGCTGCATCTGACACACCCATTCTGCACTGACACGCTGCATCTGACACACCCATTCTGCACTGACACGCTGCATCTAACCCATTCTGTACTGACACGCTGCATCTAACCCATTCTGCACTGACACGCTGCATCTGACACACCCATTCTGCACTGACACGCTGCATCTGACACACCCATTCTGCACTGACACGCTGCATCTGACACACCCATTCTGCACTGACACGATGCATCTGACCCATTCTGCACTGACACGCTGCATCTGACCCATTCTGCACTGACACGCTGCATCTGACCCATTCTGCACTGACACACTGCATCTGACACACCCATTCTGCACTGACACGCTGCATCTGACACACCCATTCTGCACTGACACGATGCATCTGACCCATTCTGCACTGACACGCTGCATCTGACACACCCATTCTGCACTGACACGCTGCATCTGACACACCCATTCTGCACTGACACGCTGCATCTGACACACACATTCTGCACTGACACGATGCATCTGACCCATTCTGCACTGACACGCTGCATCTGACCCATTCTGCACTGACACGCTGCATCTGACCCATTCTGCACTGACACACTGCATCTGACACACCCATTCTGCACTGACACGCTGCATCTGACCCATTCTGCACTGACACGCTGCATCTGACCCATTCTGCACTGACACGCTGCATCTGACCCATTCTGCACTGACACGCTGCATCTGACCCGTTCTGCACTGACACGCTGCATCTGACACACCCATTCTGCACTGACACGCTGCATCTGACCCATTCTGCACTGACACGCTGCATCTGACACACCCATTCTGCACTGACACGCTGCATCTGACACACCCATTCTGCACTGACACGGTACATCTGACATACCGCCCATTCTGCGGTGACAAGGACAGACACCCAGGGGTTCTGCAGGCGGTGTGCAAAGTGGGGAGCAACTGTTTGAAACCTATTTCGGAAAGATTGATACAATATGGATATTTGAAAAGAATAAGGACACAAAGCCTTCCGAAAATAAATCCATAGGAGGTGGAACGAAAAGCTTGTCAGTAAAAAAAGTAGTGGTACTCAGTACTCACTAGTATCAATCACACTGCACCACTGGTTAGTATACTATATAGTGTGTATCTGTACTATATGCAGAGCAATGTGCATGTGTTATACGTATAGTGTATATCTGTACTATATGCAGAGCAATGTGTATCTGTTATATGGATACTGTATAGTGTGTATCTGTACTATATGCACAGCAATGTGCATCTGTTATACGTACTATATGCAGAGTATGTATAACATCATTGTGCATGTGTACTATGCAGGGCAATGAGTGTCTGTTATATGACCATGTACTTCTAGACAATGTACAGAGCCTGTATTACTAATACATAGGAAGGGTTTAATATCACCCAAGTTATACTGGTGTGTGTTAATACGTTACACTGTTAGTACTCTGCCATACTGTGCTTACAGGGCAGCGTGTTCTGTGACTGGATATTACTCACGTTCATGAACAAAAACCACATATACAGCACCAGGAAATACGATGAGGTAACGCATGCATGCGAGTGTGTGTGTTTGTGAGTTGAATTAATGTGTGTTTGACCGTGACTGCATGGGAGGGTGTGCGTGGGTGTGCGAGAGTAACAGTGCGTGATGTCAAATGTGTTTGAAAGTGTGTGTGAATAACCAAATGTGTGTGCATGTGTATGTGAATGTAAGTCTGTGTGCAAGGCTGTGTATATGAATGGGTGTAAGTGTGTGCGTGAGTATGTGAATATTAGGGTGAGAGTGAATATGAGTATGTGAATGTGCGTGTGCATGAATCTAAGTGTATGTATGCGAGTGTGTGCGTGAGTATATGAATGCAATCTGAGAGAGTGACTATGAGTGTGTGTGAATGTGAGAGAGTGAATGTGAGAGTGAATATGAGTGCGTGTGAATGTGTGTGTGTGTGTGTGTGTGTGTGTGAATGTGAGAGAGTGAATATGAGTGTGAATGTGAGAGTGAATATGAGTGCGTGTGAATGTGTGTGTGTGTGTGTGAATGTGAGAGTAAATATGAGTGTGTGTGAATGTGTGTGTGTGTGTGAATATGTGTGTGTGTGAGAGAGAGTGTGCGTGTGAATGTGAGAGAGTGAATAAGTGTGTGTGTGTGTGTGTGCGTGTGAATGTGAGAGAGTGAATAAGTGTGTGTGTGTGTGTGTGTGTGTGCGTGTGAATGTGAGAGAGTGAATAAGTGTGTGTGTGTGTGTGTCTGCGTGTGAATGTGTGTGTGTGTGTGCGAATGTGAGAGAGTGAATGTGTGTGTGTGAGAGTGTGTGCGAATGTGAGAGTGAATATGTGTGTGTCAGTGCGTGTGAATGTGAGAGTGAATATGTGTGCGAGTGCGTGTGAGAGTGAATGTGTGTGTGTCAGTGCGTGTGAATGTGAGAGTGAATGTGTGTGAGAGTGAATGTGTGTGTGTGTGTGTGAGTACGAGCGAGTGTGTGTGCATGCGAGTGTGTGTGTGCATGAATCTAAGTGTATGTATGTGAGAGTGTGTGTGCATGCGAGTGTGTGTGTGCATGAATCTAAGTGTATGTATGTGAGAGTGTGTGTGCATGCGAGTGTGTGTGTGCATGAATCTAAGTGTATGTATGTGAGAGTGTGTGTGCATGCGAGTGTGTGTGTGCATGAATCTAAGTGTATGTATGTGAGAGTGTGTGCATGAATCTAAGTGTATGTATGTGAGAGTGTGTGTGCATGCGAGTGTGTGTGTGCATGAATCTAAGTGTATGTATGTGTGAGTGTGTGTGCATGCGAGTGTGTAAGTGCATGAATCTAAGTGTATGTATGTGAGAGTGTGTGTGCATGCGAGTGTGTAAGTGCATGAATCTAAGTGTATGTATGTGAGAGTGTGTGTGCATGAATCTATGTGTATGTATGTGAGAGTGTGTGTGCATGCGAGTGTGTATGAAGGTGAGCCTGCCTGTGTTATAATGAGTAACCCCAGCCTCTTCCCTCTCCCCGCAGGTCTGGAGGATGCAGGAGACAAACACTGCAACCACAACCACAGCCAACTCCCCGCAGGAGTCCTCCCCTGCCTCGGACAGGAGCCCTGCAGCAGGCACATAGCCAGGGCACAGCCCCACCCCCCAGGAAGCTTATCTCACACTCTGTGACCCTCCCCCCCAGACTGTGAGTGGGACTGAGAGTACGAGAGGCCGAGCCCTGGAAGTGTTATACAAATATATGGAAACATTAACATGAGGCCTTCCCCAGTCTGAGCAGCAGGACCAGGACTCGGGGGGAGAGCAGAGAGCTTCTAAGGAGCAGTGACTTGAAGCTGGCTGCCAGCTAGAGAGCCAGGGTCTCTTTTTTCCTGGCCCCTCCCCTCCACCTTTTTCTCCTGGCACTCCCTCCCCCTCACTTCTTTCTCCTGGCACCTCCCCCCCAACCCCTTTCTCCTGGCACCTCTTCCCCCCGCCCTGTTTCTCCTGGCACCTCTCCCCCCCCACCTCTTTCTCCTGGCACCTCCCCCCCCACCCCTTTCTCCTGGCCCCTCCCCCCCACCTCTTTCTCCTGGCCCTCCAGCCCCCTCTTTTTCCTGGCACCTCTCCCCCCCCTCCCACCCGTTTCTCCTGGCACCTCTCCCACCGCCCACCTCTTTCTCCTGGCACCTCTCCCACCGCCCACCTCTTTCTCCTGGCACCTCTCCCACCACCCACCTCTTTTTCCTGGCACCTCTTCCCCCCCCCCCCTCCCACCCGTTTCTCCTGGCACCTCTCCGGCCCACCCCTTTCTCCTGGCACCTCTCCCCCCGCCCTCTTTCTCCTGGCCCCTCTCCCACCGCCCTCTTTCTCCCGGCCCCTCTATCTCCCCTTTCTCCGTTTTCTGGCCTCTCCCCCTCCACCCCCCCTCCCCCCAAGCCTTGCTTTTTTACTCCCGGACTCTCTCCTCTCTCTGCGAGTCTCCAGCTCTCGCCCCCCCTGAGGATCCATCAGCGGGGGAAGAGATGAGAAACAAATTTCCCTTATTACTGGATAACAAGATTTCACAAGCAATTACTAGAGAGCGTGGCTCTGGCGGCCCGTCCATTTACCTTCCCATATTACCAACTCATCCACTTACTGCTCTCCCCACCTCCCACCCGGCTTCTCGTGTTACTCGGGAAATTAAAGGCCGGGGTATGGAGGTGCTAAAGGGGAGGTATTATCAGGGGACACAGTAAGTGCCTATCTGTGTCAGTAAGTCAATTAAATATTTCCTTGTGGTATCAGAGTGCCCGGAATGAATGTTTAATCACAATCCCTCCTGTACATCTCACGCCTCAGCATCCCCAGCCCGCTCTGTCTCTATACGTCTGTCTCATAAACACATCGCTCTCCTCCCTCACATCTCGGATTCTGCATTTAAGTATAATCACTTTGTCCGTCCCGTATCACCTCCCATCCCTCCCATCCCTCACATTCCTGCTTCCTACGGTCAAAGTGCTTCAACAACAAAAAGGTCGTGCTGCTCCTCTTCAGGCGGTGTGGCGGGTTCCCGGGCGCCCTTCCTGCAAGGTTGGCCCAGTAGCAACAGAGTATTATTTTGTAAATTAAATCCCGTTTTGTTGAGGAAATTGAACTGTACGTTTTGTAAATAATAAGTACTCGCTACCTGTAGCACTGCTCACACTTCCACCACGGTCTTCTTATTTTAAGCTCTCTGTAACCCCCTCATCTTTCTATGACTCTCCGTCTTTATAAATCCATGGCCCTCTCTTCTGCAGTCCTTTTATCTTTTGTATTTCATGGTCTATTCCCAACCGTTCTCTCCCCCCATCCTTCCTCCCCAACCGTTCTCTCCCCCCATCCTTCCTCCTCAACCGTTCTCTCCCCCCATCCTTCCTCCCCAACCGTTCTCTCCCCCCATCCTTCCTCCTCAACCGTTCTCTCCCCCCATCCTTCCTCCCCAACCGTTCTCTCCCTCCATCCTTCCTCCCCAACCGTTCTCTCCCCCCATCCTTCCTCCCCAACCGTTCTCTCCCCCCATCCTTCCTCCCCAACCGTTCTCTCCCCCCATCCTTCCTCCCCAACCATTCTCTCCCCCATCCTTCCTCCCCAACCGTTCTCTCCCCCCATCCTTCCTCCCCAACCGTTCTCTCCCCCCATCCTTTCTCCCCAACCGTTCTCTCCCTCCATCCTTCCTCCCCAACTGTTCTCTCCCCCCATCCTTTCTCCCCAACCGTTCTCTCCCTCCATCCTTCCTCCCCAACTGTTCTCTCCCCCCAACCGTTCTCTCCCCCCATCCTTCCTCCTCAACCGTTCTCTCCCCCATCCTTCCTCCCCAACTGTTCTCTCCCCCCATCCTTCCTCCCCAACCGTTCTCTCCCCCATCCTTCCTCCTCAACCGTTCTCTCCCCCATCCTTTCTCCCCAACCGTTCTCTCCCCCCATCCTTCCTCCTCAACCGTTCTCTCCCCCATCCTTTCTCCCCAACCGTTCTCTCCCTCCATCCTTCCTCCCCAACCGTTCTCTCCCCCCATCCTTTCTCCCCAACCGTTCTCTCCCTCCATCCTTCCTCCCCAACTGTTCTCTCCCCCCAACCGTTCTCTCCCCCCATCCTTCCTCCTCAACCGTTCTCTCCCCCATCCTTCCTCCCCAACTGTTCTCTCCCCCCATCCTTCCTCCCCAACCGTTCTCTCCCCCCATCCTTCCTCCCCAACCATTCTCTCCCCCCTCCTTCCTCCCCAACCATTCTCTCCCCCCATTCTTCCTCCCCAACCGTTCTCTCCCCCCATCCTTCCTCCCCAACCGCTCTCCCCCCAACCGTTCTCTCCCCCCATCCTTCCTCCCCAACCGTTCTCTCCCCCCATCCTTCCTCCCCAACCATTCTCTCCCCCATCCTTCCTCCCCAACCGTTCTCTCCCCATCTGTTTTTGTTGCAGTTCTTATCTCCCCCCCCCCCCTTTTATTTGACCTTTCTCTGTTTTCAGTCTCTCTACTCTCCTACTTTGTAACTTTATTTTACCTCTCTCCCTTTTTGACTGCCCTGCCATATACTCTCTCTCCCTTTCTGACTGCCCTGCCATATACTCTCTCTCCCTTTCTGACTGCCCTGCCACACACGCTCCTCCTATCTCTCTCCCTTTCTGACTGCCCTGCCACACACGCTCCTCCTATCTCTCTCCCTTTCTGACTGCCCTGCCACACACACTCTTATTCTCTCTCTCTCTTTCTGACTGCCCTGCCACACACACTCTCATTCGCTCTCTCTCTTTCTGACTGCCCTGCCACACACACTCTCATTCTCTCTCTTATCTAACTATACTCCTGCTGCTCTCCACTACACTATGTGTAACATCCCATTGCAGGGGTCCTTGGTGTACATGGACGCTCAGTACCCCGTCTGATGGACGGGAGATGTAATGAGGGACATTAGCAACTCCAACCTTTCTACAAACCTATGGAAAGCAATTGCAGTAAAGAGGTGTGTGTGTGTGTGTGTGTGTGTGTGTGTGTGTGTGTGTGTGTGTGTGAGACATGGGACAGCAGTGCACTTGGTGTAGTAACATACCTGTGTGCCCAATGCAATGAGGGGCAGAGGCAGCTATATCAATGTATGTGTAATGTGTCTCAGGAGAAACTCCCTGACTAACTCTCCAGTGAGTGTCGGGATTAATTCCTATTTAATCCTTAAATAAAGTGGCAGAGGGAGCCCCCTGGCTGCCAGTGTTTCTCTAATCAAGTACCTGGGGGATGAATTGACAGCTCGGAGCCAAAAGCCACCCGTGACACCCCCTGCTGTGCATGGTGCAAACTGCACCCTATCACTTAATCCCATCACTGTGACGGGTGTAATATTGTGCTCTGTTACCTAACACAGAGAGTATCAATGGTGTAATAAACAGGGCAATGCAGCCTCAATAAGGAAAACATCTCTGTGTGGAAATGCAAACCGGTGAGGCCGAAAAAAGATGGAATAATGAAATTGTGTCTTTATTGTTTTGCTATGTACAGAGCAGAGCACACAAGCAGCAGGAAATACATTATTGGGGAAGGGACGAAGCGAGGGAGGAGAGAGGGAAACACATGATATCTATTACATGTGCTGATAAGCAGGGAAACGCACACGTGAATGGGAATTAAAGCATTGTTAACTGTGTGTTACCCTGCTTCTTACCTTATTAAATACAAGGTAATAAACAAAGGCGGTTGGAGGAATGGGAAAAATGATAGAGACAGAGGGTGAGAGAGCGGGAGACACCGACAGAGAGACATTGTGATACGTGTCTTGTTGTATATGAGTGTCACACCTTTAACGTGACACAAGTTTGATAAAAGCCACAGAGGTGACACAGGAGGGCTGGAGATGGTGATTGCGGGCCATGGATGGGTGACTTACAGACCAGACACTCTGACCAGCCGTGCCTAGAATGAGAAGGTGGGGGTTATGGTAACGGAGTGAGCCCAGCGTAAGGGAGGGGAGGCACTCGGGCCCAGAGACACAAGAGTAAGGAGCCGGGACTGTGCAGTTACCTGTAGTGCTGAGGACACAGGAAAGCCTCCTTCCCCATCACAGTGACAGGGGAGCCACACACCACACAGCTCTGTCTGTTCAGGAAGAGCTGAGGGGAGAGGGACAGAGCACACAGCAGTCACTGACAGAAGGGATAAATACATGTGTGAGAGAGGGAAGAGGGAGAGATACATGTACAGAATAGAGCACATGCAACGGTTACTGAAGGGTAAGAGGGAGAGAGAAGGAGATGAGAGGGGCAAAGAGAGGAGAGAGAGAGTGCGCACCAGAGAGAGAGAGAGAGAGTGCGCACCAGAGAGAGAGAGAGAGAGTGCGCACCAGAGAGAGATAGAGAGCGCGCACGAGAGAGGGAAAGAGAGATGCAGAAATCACAGAGTACACAAAACTATTGCTGTCAGAAGACAAATACTTGGGCCACAGAGAGAGAGAGAGACAAGTAGGATGTACAGCAACGAGTGACAGTCATACACATTTACATGAGCACAGACAGCACACTGTGAGCAGCGAGAGACAGACCATCATACAGACAGAGCGGTTACCACTAAGATGAGAGAGGCGGTCATACATAGAGCAAACTCCGCAAAGAAGAGAAAAACACTTGGAAATAGAAATGTGAGTTCTCTGGGTCTCCCTCACCTGCCCAAATGCACCGGTCCGCAGGGAACAGAATAAGCAGATCAGAGCTGGGGACCTCAGGAAGCCGTCCCTGCACACGCGTGTGCAACGCAGGCTCTGCCAAACACAGGCGGCACAAGCAGGAGATGGAATACACGTGCAGAGCTTTGCTTCATTATTCCATAGCAGGGAGGAAAGGAGCGACGCTCTGCAGATATGTTTGGGTGGAGGAGTAATGGGGTGATGCTCTGCACAGCAGATCTCTTTGGCAGAAGTAATAATTGAGCGGTGCTCTTTAGATCTCTATTGCAGGTATGGGCATAATAGAGCAATGTTGTGCAGATCTTTTTGGCGGGTAGGAGGATAATGCAGAGATGCTCTGCAGACCTGGCAGGTGGGTGGTGGTAATGCTGTGTAGTTACCTTCAGGTATTGAGCGCGCTCGTGGACAGGGATGACCCGGGCACGGGGATCCTCTCGCAGGAACTGGACCAGGCGGCCGCTCAGTTTGGCCTCTTGCAGCAGCCGCGGAAGCTGGGACACCACGGTGACATCATCCGGGCAGCGGTACTCGTAGTAATCGGCAAGGCTGCTGAGGTACTGCTGGCGGGAGTCCTGTCCATCCAGCAAACACTGCTCCACCGCCTGCACTCGGAAAACATGCAGAGTAGTAACTAGTGCGGCATCTGCACACACACTGTGTACACAGCGCGCACAGACTCACTGCATGTTTACGCAGAGAGCGCACCCCCACTGCACGATGTGATACAGTCACGGTCTCTGTATGGGCTGGAGTGGTGCAGCTAGTGTACTTTCCAGCCTACAGAAAGTTAAACTCCCCTGAGGAGGCTTGTTGCAGGTGCAGCAAATCAACAAGCAGCACTCCTGATTGAACAGGAGGTGTAAAAGGGAGACAGAGCTGACCCTATTGAGATAGAGATAGAGAGAGAGACTTCTCCCCAGCCAGGAAGAAGCTGACTGGCACAGTCCCCAAGCCTGCTGGACGGTGATCGCAGAGCCCGCTGGGACTGCCTGTGTTGCCCATCCAAGACGAAGCAAGGACGCAAGCCTACTGTGGAAGCAGGGCTGTCCAGGTGTTTGGATCAAGAGAGAGATATCCTGGACTCTTGTGGGACCGAGTCCCCAACAAAAGATAAGGACTATGATAAGGTCATAAAGAGTATATTTGTAAGACTGAGTGGGTTATTTAAAGCTGAGAACCAGTTTAGTTGGCCAGCAAATCAGAGAGGGAGCTGATGTGTAGACAGTCTCCTAATAGGGGAAGGTGTTATTTTTATGCTTTGTTTTCTTTAAATGGACGGTGGGCCTATTGTTGTTTTGTTTATCCCCTGTAAATGAAACCCTGTATACCGAAATATAGTTTCCTGCCTTGAATACGGGACACAAAAACCCACAACGTGACGGAGGCATTAAACGTATACACAGAAAGCACCCTCAAGCAGAAGGAAAACGGTGCGAGGTGGAGGGTGAGCTTGCAGACAGTGAGAGGTGCAGGGTGAGCTTGCAGAGACAGTGAGAGGTGCAGGGTGAGCTTGCAGAGCAGGTTGTGCATTACGATGTAGATGAGTGGTTCCTAATAAAAAATATGTTTTCCGTGAATCCCTAATTAATACTGTACATCTTTGACCAATACCAGGCTATATAGTGTCCTGAACTTGTGTGGGGAACACACGCTTCATAAGGCCCCAAACGGCAGACCAGTGTGTGCAGGCAGCAAGAGGGGTGTAGCTGTCTACTCACTGCGGGAGTTTCCAAAGTCATGCCCCATAATGCCTTGCTGCTGTAGACGCAAAGCATTGTGGGGAGTGACTTTGGACACTCCTGCTGCAATTGACAGCTATACTCCCCCCGACCCCCCCACGCTAAGGTGCAGTTTGGGGACTTACTAATAAGTGTGCAGTCCCCACTATACTGCTATACACTATATATATATACTGCTATACCCTGGGGGTTCCCCAAACTCCCTGTTGGGAGTCACTAATGTAGATCAGAGATACAAAAACAGGTTATGCTTTTGCTTTTTTCCTGTACTGTATAATCACCTTTTGCATTGCGGATACTTATCCTGCTAAAGAAGAAGAGAAGAAAGGCCTTCCGCCTGCCGATTGCCTTGTGTATGAACATGGCATTGTAGGAAATTAGACTGTAAGTTCTCTGGGGCAGGGATTCCCTTTCCTATCGAGCGCTATTTTATTTCCTGCATTCTAAAGGCTATTGTGTAAAGCGATAGGTACACTGCGCTCAATAAAAATATACTGAACATACATGTGCATGTGCGCTGTACAGACACACAACTGGAAACAGACATACATACATACATACACACACAGACTCCGTACACACGTACAAAACTAATGCACATACAGCACACACATATCTACACATTAAGTCTGTAAATACTCCGCGCACACGCAGGATGGAAGCGCACACGCGAGATGGGAGCGCGCACAGTTTTGGGATCCCTTGATGCCCCTTCTACCCCATGCCCTTATTCGCCCCTGACCCTCGCCCATGGACTCCCTAGATACCATTGCCACGCTGCCATGGAAGAAGCTCAGTGTGTCTCTCCCTCTGTGGTCCCGGCCCACCCGCAGCAGCACGCTCAGGGTTCTGCGCAGCGAGGCCCAGTGCATGGTGGGAAACTGCGGGCAGCCTGCTATCTCGCCCAGCGCTCCCTGCAGGTCTCTCTCCCCCGCTCCCTGCGGGCAGCACTGCAGCAGGCACAGGAGCTGTAATAGAGAAACGACACAGAGAGAGGGGCAGCCTGATGTCCATGACCCGCCAGCAAGTGAAAGGGTTAAACACACACTGGGTCCCATCCGCTAAGTGGTGCTCTGCCACGAAACACCTTCCAGAACCAGAAGACACTATCAGTGAAGTGACTAAGGCCCCTAGATTGTAAGCTCTTGAGAACAGGGACACCCTTTTCCTTTTATGTCTGATGCTTACGCCTGCATTGTATCTAGTTTCTGGTATTTTAACATTGTTTATATGCTTGTCCTGTGCGCAGTTTGTGCTATAGAAATATAATGATATTGTGTTGGGTACACATTGTGAAGCGTCGCCGCCCTTTCACCTCCTTGACCCTTGCTCCCTGGTCCTCCTGCACCAGCCTCTGGATAATATTTCCCAGCAGCCCTTGCAGCGTGTCTGGGAATCCCGCTATCTTCTGGGTGAGCGTCTCGAACACGCCGAAGACGCGCAGTTCCTCGCAGGCCAGGGACAGCCACAGCGGGTTCAGGGAGGAGGCGTGCTGAAGCAGGAGGTGGAGCTGCTCAGCGCTCAGTGTCTGCAGGGGATGGAGAAGGGGGATGCGTTCCAAAAAACAATCAGTCTGCGTGTCCTTCTGCGCCCTCGGTCGAACCTTCTGTACTAATCTCAGTGTGCCCTGTGTCACTGTCTCCCCCTGCCCCTCCCTGGTCCCTCTGTCTGTAACCTCCTCTATCACTTGTATCTCTGTCTGTCATTATTAGTATCGTTTATTTGTAAAGCACCAACATATTCTGCAGCGCAGTACAGCGGGGGGTACAGAGCTATGTATATGACATACCAAATAAGGACAAGCGCAGACAGATACAGAAGGTAATGAGAGCCCTGATCCGGAGAGCTGACACTCTACAGGGAATAAGGGGCAATGTTGAAGCAAGAAGGTAAACTGTCTGCTCGTTGTGGGATGGAGTATACATCATGATGGAGTATGCCTCAGCCCGACTGCTGATCCCATTGAGATCTGAGGGTGGGGATGTTAGGGGGTTTTACATAGAGTGGAGATGGGTCCAGCCGTACAGCTGGTCCCAGTTGGGTTAGAGGTAAAGTGAGTAGGCCTCCTTGTAAAAGGTGCGTTTTCAGGGAGTTACTAAAGATCTGAAGGCTGGGGGAGAGCCTGGCGGTGCGTGGTAGGGAAGTCCAGAGAGAGGGGGCAGCACAGGAGACGTCTTGTAGGTGGGATTGAGAGGAGGTAGGGCAGGAGAGGCAGATGTCGTGGGCAGCACATGGGGGCGTTGAGTCCTTCCTCTTATCCCTGGGTTTTGTCCCTGTCTGCTTCTCCCTGACCCCTCTGCTTGTCTGTCGCCTGCCCGGGCCCGGCTGCCTGTCACCTTGCTGTAGCGGGACAGGTATACCACAGCCAGGCTCTGTGCAGATTCCGGGGACAGCGGCTCCAGGCGCTGGTAGTAAGGTATACCCGCAGCGGGGACGGCTGTGTTTGGGATGCTGGTGATGACACAGCGGCAGGACGGGGTCAGGAATCTCTCTGTGCACAGCCAGGACAGGAGGTCAGAGGCATCCGAGGGAGCGGAGAGCTGGGGACAAAACACGTCATTTAGCAAGTGTGTATGTGTCCGCACCGTATTATACACGTGTGTATCGCCCGGCAGTGTACACAGTGCTGCAGTTATGTGTATACATAACTGAATTTATTAGATTTTTGGGAGATCAAAAATAGACGATAGGAGACAAAAGTGTACACTGGCCGACAGAACTGGGAGGCTATCTGAAAAGTATTATTTCCTGTCCTGTGATAATAATATTATTAATAACACTATATGTTAAGTAATATTACAAGTAATAATGTTAATAAGTAATATTGCATATACAGTATTAGTATAGTTTGTATTATTTATTTAGTGCCCGCATATTCCACGGAGCAATATGATGAATAGGGGAGTGAAACTAAATAGCAATGTATAAAAAAAACATTACAACGGTAACACATTCGGGTATGGTAAGTGCACTGGGGATTTATATAGGTGTATACAGTGCCGGCAGTATACATGGTACTGTATTGATATGTATTGTGCTGTGAGTATACATGGCGCTGTATTTATATGTGTATACAGTGCAGGCGGTTCACACAGTGCTGTATTGGAGTATACACCGTACTGTATTTGTGTGTATACAGTGCTGTGTGTATACAGTGCTGTGAGTATACAGGGTGGTGCATGGATGTGTATAGAGTGCTGTGAGTATACATGGTGGTGTATAGAGTGCTGTGAGTATACATGGTGCTGTATTTATGTGTAGGCAGATCACAGTGCTGTCTGTATGCGTATATATTGTTGGCAGTGAATTTCTGGGTGCAGTACAAGGCTACATCGTTCACGTGGTTGTACCTGATTTACTGCATCAACAAATATATACAGAGCAGTGTCCGGCGAGCTGGCGGCCAGAACCTGCTCCGCAATAACCTTCATCTCCTCATTCCTAGTACAATCTCTCAGTCTCAGGAGAACTTCCTCGCGCTCTGAAAACCCACGGAAAGGAGAGAAAGGTAACGCGGAGGAAGGTGCCTTACAGCAGGGGGCTCAACTCCAATCCTCAAGCCCCCTTCTCCCCCCTCAACAGGTCTTCAGGACATCCCAGCTTCAGCACAGGCGGCACAATCAGAGACTCAGTCTTTGACTCTGAGCCACCTGTGCTAAAGCAGGGACCTATTGAGCCACCTGTGCTGAAGCAGGGATATCTTGAAAACCTGACCTGGTGGGGGGCTGGGAGGACTGGAGTTGAGCACCCCTGCTATCAGGCCCCGATAAAGTTTTTCTATATCAAGGAGCCTCCCATCAGGATACTTCCTCCAATGAATATCATATGTAGGTTAGGAGACTCTCCCCTCTATCCCGACTGATAAGGTACCTAGAGACCAAAGAGCCCATACCAACAGTCTGCTGCATGCGGACAAGGCATACCTGCTCCGTTTGGCATGACTTGGCAACACAGACGCATCAGGAGGTTGCTGAGCTGGACCGAAGAGGGAGAGCAGCCGATGAAATGATAAAATACTCTGCAGTGAGGCAGCTGGGGATGAAAACCAGAGCAAGGGGTTAAAGACTAAAGGCGGCGGCCCCAGTATTTACTGTGCACGCGCGCCTGGCGACCTTACGGTGCGTGCACAGTTTAAAGCTGCGGTCTGTAGGGGAGCGATGGGATGCGGGGGCGCGTCCATGATGGGGCATATCTGCCCTTCCATTGGCTGCCCGCCGACCACGTGATCGCGGCATGGGAAGACTAAATTCTTGTCTTCCCTGCCAGCGTACGCGTCATTGCGCTTTGCGCGCCCACACACACACGGCCTCTGGGGCCTGCTCCATAGAGGGCTGTGCTGTGGTGTGTGGTGCGCACGCTGTAGCGGCCACTGGGGACCTACATGAGGTCTGGAACATATGCTTTGGCACACTCCAGATTCACACACCTGGTGCAGTAGGGAGCATACTGATTGGCTCACACGGTGAGCACCGTACGAGGTTCCTGCCACTTACCTTGAGTGCTCTGGCTATGCAGGCAGCTAGTAGGGAGGACTTGCCCATGCCGGGCTCTGCTGTGATCATGTACAGAGGTATACTGGGAGGATAGTGAGGCCCATGCTCTGACCCCTCACTCCTCCAGGTGTCCAGACGCTGCTGGGGGTCGGCCAGATCCACTTGTAGGAACGCCAGGACCCTCTGTAACTCCAGATCCCGGCCGAGGAACAACTGGCACCTTTGCTGCAGGAAAAGCTGGTGCTGAGCTGCCTCTGCCTGTTCCCTGCGGACATAAAGACTGGCAGTGCGAGACAGGCAGGCAGTGCGGGGCTCTGTGCGAGACAGGCAGGCAGTGCGGGGCTCTGTGCGAGACAGGCAGGCAGTGCGGGGCTCTGTGCGAGACAGGCAGGCAGTGCGGGGCTCTGTGCGAGACAGGCAGGCAGGCAGTGCGGGGCTCTGTGCGAGACAGGCAGGCAGGCAGTGCGGGGCTCTGTGCGAGACAGGCAGGCAGGCAGTGCGGGGCTCTGTGCGAGACAGGCAGGCAGTGCGGGACTCTGTGCGAGACAGGCAGGCAGTGCGGGGCTCTGTGCGAGACAGGCAGGCAGTGCGGGGCTCTGTGCGAGACAGGCAGGCAGTGCGAGGCTCTGTGCGAGACAGGCAGGCAGTGCGGGGCTCTGTGCGAGACAGGCAGGCAGTGCGGGGCTCTGTGCGAGACAGGCAGGCAGTGCGGGGCTCTGTGCGAGACAGGCAGGCAGTGCGGGGCTCTGTGCGAGACAGGCAGGCAGTGCGGGCCATGAGCTCAGCAGACAGCACTGTAATTACTCTGAGACCACCACAGCAGTCCTGTGCATCCCTATACCCCCATCTTACCAGGAGGGTCCCGCTCGCTGAGACAAAACCCCTGCGTGCCCGGGGAAGCTCTGCAGGATCCGTGTCTGGAGGAACCGCAGAACCCAAGAGGAGAACTCGTCTGAAAATCCTAGTCGGACCTGAGCGGAGAGACAGAGTGTGAAACTTATCTTTGCGTAGCAACCTGCGCTCCTATCTGGCACCGTATAGTGAACAGTGAACACTGTATTTACCTTCTCTGCCCTGGTGCTGCTGTCTGTACCCAGCACCTGGCAGCCATATCTCAGTATCTGCTCTGCAGGGAAGCGCTGGCACATTCGCTCCTTCAGTGATTGCAATAGTAGTGCCCTACTGCCTGTGTCTTGGTACCTTGGTAACTCCTCTGGGGGCAGGCTGCCCAGGAAGGCTGGATCCCGCAGGCAGAAGCTAGCATTAGGGTTGCAGATCCGGTAAGCCCCATGCAAGATCTCCATCCCGGTAACAGACATGTCAGGAACCCAGCGGTACTGATCCACCAACTCCTGTGGTACCGCAGCAATATCTGGGATCCAACCAACGCTGAGAGGTAGGAGAGAGAGAAAATGAGATGGACACAGGAGAGATAAGCAGATATGAACAGGAGTAATCTTTAGGAGAAAGAGAAAACACGGAGAGGAAAATGGACAGGGAAAAAGACAGGAATTAAAAGAAATACGAAGAAATAGCAATACAAATCAAGAAATGGACAGGGAAAAAGAAAATGATACAGAGTGACATGAGAAAAATGTATTACGGTATATCTTCTGGGGACAGAGACGGGTTTTCTTTTCAGATTTGATTTTTTTCCCCTTTAATATGTGCCCCAATACAATCCACACAATAAGTAATTAGTTAAGTTGCTGATCGATCCGTTCTCCTGTGATCGATCAGCGAAGATTTGGCTCGGGGGTTCACTAAATGGCTGTCAGTGCAGAAGAAGAGGAACAAAGATGCAAAGTTCTGTTGGGAAGATCATGTGACCAGGCAGTCACTAGATACTATTGGTGCACTGCTAGAGAGAAGGCGGGGCTCAAAAAGGGGTGTGCCAGTGCCAGTGCCAGTGCCAGTTTCAGAAGGGGAAGGATGTGACTTTGTAAATGGTTGCTATAGAAACAAAAAATACTTGTTACATTATAATACATAAAAAATGTAATTCAGAGTTGTTTTATTTTTTTAAATTCTACAAGTATTTTCTCATAATACAAAACTGATTTTAAAAAAAAACCAGATGTAGGATATTCCTTGCATAGCTCAGCTGCCACCATGTTCCTAGATGACAGGGCGGCGCTCTATAGCTGTCAGGCAGGGACATTGGAGCTTACCGTTCCCCCAGCAGTATCACCATCAGGGGTTTGCCATGTGTGTCCTGGTGACATCGGTCCAGCTCTCCCAGGCAGGTGCTGAGAATCTTGCTTGAGGGGGTGTCCAGGGGGATCCCCCACCTTAAGTCACACTCTACCAGACACAGACCGCGAGCCTCGCACCACTCCCTGAGCTCCGGGAAAACCTGCAGCAAGACAAGAGGGAGACCCAAACTCTGAGGGCACTGCTGGGGAGGTCACACTGCGAGAGGACACTGCTGGGGGGGAGGTCACACTGCGAGAGGGCACTGCTGGGAGGGGTCACACTGCGAGAGGACACTGCTGGGGAGGTCACACTGCGAGAGGACACTGCTGGGGGGGAGCTCACACTGCGAGAGGGCACTGCTGGAGGGGAGGTCACACTGCGAGAGGGCACTGCTGGGAGGGGTCACACTGCGAGAGGACACTGCTGGGGAGGTCACACTGCGAGAGGACACTGCTGGGGGGGAGGTCACACTGCGAGAGGGCACTGCTGGCGGGGAGGTCACACTGCGAGAGGACACTGCTGGGGGGGAGGGTCACACTGCGAGATGGCACTGGGGGGGTCACACTGCGAGAGAGCACTGCTGGGAGGGGTCACACTGCGAGAGGGCACTCCTGGGGGGGGTCACACAGTGAGAGGACACTGCTGGGGGGTCACACAGAGGTCGCTGCTGAGGTCACACAGAGAGGGCACTGCTGGGAGGGGTCACACTGCGAGAGGGCACTCCTGGGGGGGGGGGGGGTCACACAGAGGTCGCTGCTGAGGTCACACAGAGAGGGCGCTGCTGGGAGAGAATGCCTGCAGAATTTCGTTACCTGTTTCACTAGCACCTCTCGCTCCGAGTGGAAGTCATCGAACGTTGACGAGACAAAAACCCTCACGGTCTCCCAGCCCTGGGGCGGTGGGGCGGCGGCACTGTGATCGGGCCCCTTCATCTCAAGGGACCATCTGTCAATCATGTCCCACATCTGGGTCAAGTCCAGAGCTGGGGACTGAGAGAATAAGGCTCAGTATATATATGTGTGTGTGTGTGTGTGTGTGTGTGTGTGTGTGTGTGTGTGTGTGTGTGTGTGTGTGTGTGTGTGTGTGTGTGTGTGTGTATATATATATATATATATATATATATAAATAAATAAAAACGAGTTCATATTGATTTTTATTTTCGTGACACACACACACACACACACACACACACACACACACACACACACACACACACACACACACACACACCTCTCTCTCGCAGAAGGGACTCTATATTGCCCCACGAGGATGAGCTGCGTGTACCTGCCCCACACCGTGGCTCCTTTACCTCTGCGCTCCCCCGGTCCCCTGCTTTGGGGTCCTGCAGGTCTCCCTCGCCGGTTCCCCGGGGTCTCCCAGGCCTGGAGACTACTAGGCCCATGTTGGTTTATAAGGACCCGGTGCGGATCGCCCTGAGACAGCCAGACGCGGTTACCATGGAGACCGCAGAGCACGTGACACCCGGAAGCGCCGGAGCCAGCACGTGGTGAGTGTGTACACATTGCTGATTGTGGAGGTGCCGTTACTCGCACACAATGTCAGGGGAACAAGCACAGCGCACACAGCCGAGGGCGGCACAAACATCCACAGCTGTCTGTTGGCACCAAGAACTGATGGAGTTGTAGCTTTATTTGATGTTTATTAAAATAAAAACAAATTATATATATAGTTTTGGAAACAAGACAGACATTCTGCCCTAATTACTTGCAGTCATTAAGTAACATTAACACCACTACTTGTTAAAAAAATTAAAATAAATAGTGCTAGGTGTCAGATTTAAAAAATCTACTTTAAGAGGATAATCTGGTTAGTCCGTTGGGCACCACAGCCCAATCTTTTGGCCCTGTGCCCCCTGCCTGCTTAGCCCCTGTGCTCGCACCCCCCCTATCCCGCGCCAAATGACGCTGCGACATCATTTGGCTTGGGCGCGCCCCCAGGTAGGCATTATCCATAGTGGAGTCGTGCGCGCCCGTCACCCCATAGCGATCTGTTAACAATAATTATGCAATGGTTTAGGGTAAAAATGCTGGGTTTTCCCCCAATCCTAGCTCCTGTTCATATATTGTGCAGGGACCAGACAGAAAAAAAAAAAAGCATGTTTCTGATTTTATTGTAGTGGAGTAGAAGCGCATAGGAGAAAAGCATCATAAAAATAGCCACCATGTACTGGTGAAAAAAGTGTGAAAGACCTGAAGGGGTTAAATAAAGCATGAGCTTATGTGAGTAGTGCAATTAAAATCTGGTTAAAGCCAGCATCATAGTTACCTTTACTATAGAGGCAAACTGGGTGCACACTTGATGTGGCATGCAGGCTTACAAATGCTTTGGCCAAAGAGTTTAACAAAATACCCTTTATCATGCGATTATTTTATCTTGGCCTAATTGGTAGGAGCGCAGGAATCATTCTTTTTGTTACTCAATGGGAGTGTCTAAAAAGTGCTGATCTGTACATCAAGTCCTATGGCAGGGAGGCTCAGTTGTTCCTGGGCAAGCTTGAGACTGAAAGTATGAAGACTTCTACGGTTGATGGTATACAGCTTGCCAGCTGACAGTCTGCTCCCACGGCGTCCCTCTGCAATGTGCTGGGGGTCCCCTCTTTAAAGCTATAAGGTACTTTTATGTATTGAATCACCCCTGATTGTGGTTCCCCTCTCTATTTTACATTTCATGTGTCCCGGAATCACAAGTGGAACGACGCGCCGGAGGATCCCCCCCCCTTTTTTCTGTGACATTATATAGAGGTTGGTGAATCACCTCTAAGAAACTCGGGCAGCAGGATTACACTTTGTGAAGGACTGAAGTCTTGAACTATACTGTAGTACGGTTGGCGCAATTGTCATTTTTCTCTTTATATATGTGACGTCATGACGCCAGAGCCGAGGTAAGGGGGGTGCAGAGAGAGGGGAACTGCCGGCAGGGGGGCGCAGGGGAAAAAGTTTGCGCTCCCAACAATACCAATACCCCATCATAAAACCTCAGCTCACTATTTCTATAGGTTACGGTCTTGTCTGCAATGTTGTGCTGCCCTGTGGAATTCTGATGAATGAAAACAAAATCAACGTGACTAAATGACACAATATTTATTTATTACAAAGTAAGACGTTATACATCGGAAAGTGAAAGGAGGTCAGATGCTGACCAGGTTTTCCTGCAATACATCTAGTGTCTTGCAGTGTCTCTACAGCACAGGGTCACAGGTGCTGAAGGGTGTCACACAGCTAGGGGAACGCACGGTCATTGTAGCCGGTGACACCGTAGAGTGTCCGTCACAGTAGCTGGTAATACCGTGGGGTGACCGTGTCACTGACTCAGGTGAGGGTTTTGCTGCATCAGCCACTCTATGGTCTCCAGGAGGTACGGCATGCGATAATGCCGCGCGATATTCCGGAACACGTCCACCTGCTCCGCAAACATCTGCAAAGTCAGACCGCGTACAATCAGAGACAAAACAAAGAGAGGTGCAAGTGCAAATAGCACTACTTATCTGGGCTTACGTTTACCAAGAAATCCAGCACGTAAATCAAGGTGATAATGTGATAATGAATAAATAAATGAATAATAAATGACTATCCTTGGAGAAAATGCTGCTCCCAAAGCCCCTGAGGAAGTTCATATTTGAACGAAACGCGTCGGGCGGAGTTTGGCTGAGCGTAGGAACTTTGGGAGGACATTTGTTTGCTGCTGGAGGTCTGCAGCTGAGATTTGGTTCCAGAATTTTCAACCTTGTGATTTCATCTAGTGCTGAAGCGGCCGTTTAAGCAGGATCCCGGGCTGATTGGAGGCGCTGCTATCCAGTTCCAGTGCTGTTACCCAGGGAGGACTGCATGCGCGTCTCAAAGTTGCCTATGTAAGTGCATTACGTTGTGTTTTTGATATATAAAAGCAATCTACACTATATTTGCTTTGTCTTTTCTACGTGGGAATCCCCTCCCCCTTCAACCCTCATGGAATTCCCTATGGATGTATGAAGAGGTTATCTAGATGTCCTTCTGAGTTGGTTACTCTATATAACCCCACTGCCTGATTTTATACGTGGAACATTCACAGAAACTCCTATTCGTATTTAAAATTGTGTATACTGTATTGCACTATTCTTATTTTCTTTCGATGTCCCTGGATGAAATTTGCGTACAGTCAGAGCAAGGCAAAGGCAAAGTTGCCTAACAGTGAGCCTGGAGCCGGCCAAGTGACCTTACAACTCTATTCCTCCCCCCCAAGGTGCATCTGAACTTACCTTGATGGAGATGGTGAGGTTGAAGTCCCCCGCACATCTGCAATACACGGGCATGTTGGCCTCTTTCACACCCTTACACTTCATGCACATCTGGGACCGGGAACAGGTAATGAAAACAAAAAGGAGAGAACAAAGGACTGAATACACAGAGGGAGAAATAGGATGTGAGAGAGGGGAAGAGTGAGGCGAGAGTGGGGGGAAAAGGATGGGATCAGAGGGGATACAAGGATGGGCTAAATCAGAGGAGATACAAGGATGGGCTAAATCAGAGGAGATACAAGGATGGGCTAAATCAGAGGAGATACAAGGATGGGCTAAATCAGAGGAGATACAAGGATGGGCTAAATCAGGAGATACAAGGATGGGCTAAATCAGGAGATACGAGGATGGGCTAAATCAGGAGATACAAGGATGGGCTAAATCAGGAGATACAAGGATGGGCTAAATCAGGAGATACAAGGATGGGCTAAATCAGAGGGGATACAAGGATGGGCTAAATCAGGAGATACAAGGATGGGCTAAATCAGGAGATACAAGGATGGGCTAAATCAGAGGAGATACAAGGATGGGCTAAATCAGGAGATACAAGGATGGGCTAAATCAGAGGGGATACAAGGATGGGCTAAATCAGGAGATACAAGGATGGGCTAAATCAGGAGATACAAGGATGGGCTAAATCAGGAGATACAAGGATGGGCTAAATCAGGAGATACAAGGATGGGCTAAATCAGAGGGGATACAAGGATGGGCTAAATCAGGAGATACAAGGATGGGATATATCAGGAGATACAAGGATGGGATAAATCAGAGGAGATACAAGGATGGGCTAAATCAGGAGATACAAGGATGGGCTAAATCAGGAGATACAAGGATGGGCTAAATCAGAGGAGATACAAGGATGGGCTAAATCAGGAGATACAAGGATGGGCTAAATCAGGAGATACAAGGATGGGCTAAATCAGGAGATACAAGGATGGGCTAAATCAGAGGAGATACAAGGATGGGCTAAATCAGAGGAGATACAAGGATGGGCTAAATCAGAGGAGATACGAGGATGGGCTAAATCAGAGGAGATACAAGGATGGGCTAAATCAGAGGAGATACGAGGATGGGCTAAATCAGAGGAGATACGAGGATGGGCTAAATCAGAAGATACGAGGATGGGATAAATCAGGAGATACAAGGATGGGCTAAATCAGGAGATACGAGGATGGGATAAATCAGAGGGGATACAAGGATGGGATAAATCAGGAGATACAAGGATGGGCTAAATCAGGAGATACAAGGATGGGCTAAATCAGGAGATACAAGGATGGGCTAAATCAGGAGATACAAGGATGGGCTAAATCAGGAGATACAAGGATGGGCTAAATCAGAGGGGATACAAGGATGGGCTAAATCAGGAGATACAAGGATGGGCTAAATCAGAGGGGATACAAGGATGGGCTAAATCAGGAGATACAAGGATGGGATAAATCAGGAGATACAAGGATGGGATAAATCAGAGGAGATACAAGGATGGGCTAAATCAGGAGATACAAGGATGGGATAAATCAGAGGGGAAGGGAATGCTGAAGAATCAGAACAGCGAAATTATACGGATAGACAGAAAAGCATGGATCAGGAAAAGTAGAGATGGCGAGTGGAGGATAAATAAATAAAGGTAGACAGTACGACGACAGACACAAAATAAAGAAATCCAGTCCCAGTTGCTGTTCTCACCAAGTCCTGCAGAGTAAAAGCCATCAGCTTCTTCTGCAACGCTTCCACTAGCGCCATCTCAATGCTCTCAGAGTCATACTCAGCCTGGCAGTTTGTACAAACCCACTGGGGCAGCACCGACCCGTCCTGAGGAGAGAGGAGGGGGTGTGAGAGGCCCAGTGCAGCAAGAGCAGAGGAAGCTATCCCCTGTACAACAGTGCCCATCAGAAGGTACTGACCTGATTGAGGGAGGGGTCCTTGCACAGGTCCAGGTCACGGCAGAAGTTACAGCTCCGGCAGATGATTTCCGGCAGGATGTAGGAACGGCAGGGGTCCCGAAACTGGGCGTCCTCCGAGAACTCCCCCACGTCAATCAGCCGCAGGAGGTCCCTCTTCAGCTTGTTCACCTGGTTTGTTATGTTTGAATCCAGAGACAGCACCTGCAGAACACAAACACACACACACACTTTAGTATCTGCCATTACAGGTGCGCACATCAACACAAAACACTGCGCGTGTTCTGGCACGCCCGAGACCATGCACACGCAAGGCCAGCAGTAGACTTCTTTATAACAAGAACATAACACTGCTCGCATAGCCAGGTCAGACCATGTGGTCCTTGCAGCTCCGCGTCCCATCGCGGATCACATTATGTTGAATGATAATAGTTTTGTAGCTCAGAATTGCCCCTTAAATCCATTCAACCCCGTTGCTGCCGGGAGGCGCCCCTCGCGACACATCGCTGTTGTGTTCTTCACCTGGCACACGTATTTGATGAACTCCAAGGAGGGGTTGTTGAGGGGCAGGTGGGAGCCAGGTAACACGGGGAACATGTCGGAAGGCTCCGTCACGTGACGTGTCCCGGTCACCTTCTTCTGTATCTTCTGCGTGATGGTGAAGAAGTTCTGGGTCAGCTCGTTGGACACGTAGTCCTGGGAGAAGGTGATGAGACCTGCGGGGAGGGGGGGGGGGGGGGAAGGAAGGGCGGAGTCACAGATCAGAGGCACGTCCCCGCAGTTTAGAAGCGAATGTCGAGTTCACGTTGGCATCAGCTGTCACCATGGCAACCTGCCGTGTGTGTGGATGGCAGCAGCCATTTTACATTTCCCTGGACGGCAAATGTTCAGCAAAATACTTCAGTGGTCAAAAGAAAGGAATTGTATAGTGCTCATAACCTGGACACATTTTGCATAGGAAGGGTGATGATCGCCAACTGAAAGAGTAGTGGATTCATGGTACAGCCTCCAAGCAGAGGTGATGGAGGGTAATACAGTAAAGGAACTTAAAACTGCGTGGGATAAAAAACTAGGGAATCCTAAATGAACCCCCAAAAATGGATCAAATAGGGTTGGAGGCTTCACAGTTGGTGGGAAATATGGCAGAATAATGCAATTAGTGCAAATTGATGCAGACACGCAAATTAGTCAAAGATTTGGCCCCTAAGGGAGAGAAATACTGGGGTTATTAATTAAGCGCCGATAGTGCCGATCAGGGCAATATAACAAACTCCAATTTACTTCAATGGCAGTTTCCATGTGATGGTGCACCGCTCGGCACTATTGCAGTTTAATACAAACCCACGTAGACTTAAGTAGCCCCCTTTATCATCAAAGAATGCCCCCCCCCCCCCGCAGGACAAACCAAGCACAGAGCCCCACCGAGCACACTCCTGGCATGGGACCCGTAACTCACCAGGCATCGCCCCAGCCTCGCCCTCGGCCTCCTGCGAGACCTGAGTGTTCTGCCTCCGCTTGACGGGGGTGCTGCCCGGGGCGTTGCGCCTCATCTCCTCCCGCATGCTGTGATACACGGCCACTACGTAAGCTGCAGGGAGCAAGCAGAGGGTAACGCGAGGGGTAACCAGTCAGCATCTCCCAACCCCAGGGAAGTGTGTGTGTGTCTGTGTGTGTCACACACTTTACAAGTTAGTTAAAAACATGTGTGTTGGGACACTTGATACAATATTAACCCCTTCCCCGCCACCAGTGAAGTGGGGAAGGCAGACGAGCGCCAATGTGAATAACGCAGGAGGGAGAGAACATGTTGGTCGCGGTGAGTAAGGCGGGGGGGGGGGGGCCATAGGAAAGAAAACACTGGAGATGGTGGAGCGGTGCAGAACCGAGGGAGCGGGAGGTGGGAAGGGCTGGAGGAGATTGGAAGGGTTTAGGGGTAGAGAGCACAGGAAAGAGAAGACGGGTTATGCTACAGAGGATGGACAGGTATCACAGGATCGGCGGGCGCCACTCACCTGAGATGATCATCAGGAAGTAGCTCTGACAGGAGGCCGCCTGGGGCAAGTACTGCACAACGTTCCAGTTATTCTCCAGAGACTCTTCCACCTGGTCCTCCGGCTCCTCATTATCCGAGGGAACGTCCGCCTCCTCTTCCTCGTCGTCACTGCCCTCCTCCTCTTCATGCGATTTCTTCTTTTCCTTTCAAAAACGGATGCGGCATAAGCCTATAAGTGCACCCACGACACACAGCACCCACCTCCACCCTCTTCTCTCACGGACCCCATTACCACCACCACCACCTCCTGTAACATCCCAGCCATAAGCACCACCAGCTGACCTCTCCATAGTGCACGCGGGAGGGGAGCTTCCCTTTGATACCCCCATAGTTTGCCGGATCCATCCACAGCAGAAACTCCCAACAACGCGAGAAGGAGATTGTGAGCGAGTGGAAAATCTCCCTCGTGTGGATACTGCAAGAGGAGAAAAACAGAAAAAGCTCAAGTTGCGCCCTCCCCCGAGCCGGCAGTGAGGAGAGAGGGTCCGACGGGGATCGGTCGGACGCCCACCTTTTGGTGATGTATTCGACATAAGCGATGGCGTCTTCAACGCGTCGCTTCTTGGTGCAGAGAATGATGCGGTTGAAGTTGGCGTAAACCACAGAGGATCCCAGGCGTTTAAACTCGGCCACCAGCCTGCCGGAAGCAAAGAGAAGGTTTATCAGAGTGGGCGTCCGTGCAGGTACCTCTGGTGGGCTCTCAAACCTATCAGTTCTTCCATTCCTTCCGTACGCCTGAAGCACGTTCATTCCCTCTTCTCATTTTAATACTGCTGATGAAATCTACCGTATACATTTGCCATGCACTGAACATAAAGCCAGGCCTTAGAACAGTGGATTCCAACCTTTTTTGCTGAAGGAACTCTATGTGCAATTCTCAGGAACCCCAACCCTCTCGAATAGCGCGTCTGAGATCAGATGCAGTGTAAGGAACCCCAACCCTCTCTAATAGCGCGTCTGAGATCAGATGCATTGTAAGGAACCCGACCCTCTCTAATAGCACGTCTGAGATCGGATGCATTGTAAAGAACCCCAACTCTCTCTAATAGCGCGTCTGAGATCAGATGCATTGTAAGGAACCCCAACCCTCTCTAATAGCGCGTCTGATCAGATGCATTGTAAGGAACCCTTACCCTCTCTAATAGCGCTTCTGAGATCAGATGCAATGTAAGGAACCCCAACCCTCTCTAATAACGTGTCTGAGATCCGATGCATTGTAAGGAACCCCAACCCTCTCTAATAGCGCGTCTGAGATCAGATGCATTGTAAGGAACCCCAACCCTCTCTAATAGCGCGTCTGAGATCAGATGCATTGTAAGGAACCCCAACCCTCTCTAATAGCGCGTCTGAGATCAGATGCATTGTAAGGAACCCCAACCCTCTCTAATAGCGCATCTGATCTGATGCATTGTAAGGAACCCCAACCCTCTCTAATAGCGCGTCTTAGATCCGATGCATTGTAAGGAACCCTTACCCTCTCTAATAACGTGTCTGAGATCAGATACATTGTAAGGAACCCCAACCCTCTCTAATAGTGTGTCTGATCAGATGCATTGTAAGGAACCCCAACCCTCTCTAATAGCGTGTCTGAGATCAGATGCATTGTAAATTCTTCTGTATTTGGTACTATTTTCAAATGGTCTGAAAACTGAAGGGAACCATTTAGGGATGCCCGGGGAACCAAAGGTTTGCTAGGAACCACGGTTCAAAAACACTGCCTTAGAATCCACCGCCAATCAATAAAACGGAGAACGGGCGACCACCATAAAGGAGGCGTGATCAACCTTGATAAAGCGCCTGGCCGCGCGAAACGCGTAGGTGGTTCTATTTTTGTACCCATGTCCTTTTTCCATGACCAAATAAATATATTTTTACGGCAGTCCCCCGTTCTCCGTTTCATTGATTGGCGCCGCGCCGAACCCTTTCCTACTTGTTCCCGCTAATATTCATGGCGGATTCGCCCACCGGAGGACAGACTCTCTGATGGATGAAACTTCGTACGAAGGACTCGACAAACAGCAGCGAGTGTTGGAACTTTTACAAAATATTTAAATTGGCCACGTGGATTACCAGACTGTTTTTTTTTTTAAAGACATTTTTTGACGCTACATTTTCCTGGTTACTGTGTCTTTCTATTTAGAAAGAGCCAGGAAGGCGCTCTCTTCTTTTTAAACCAGCCACTACTTTATATTGTTTACAGGCATACCCCGCATTAGCGTACGCAATGGGACCGGAGCATGTATGTAAAGCGAAAATGTACTTAAAGTGAAGCACTACCTTTTTCCCACTTATCGATGCATGTACTGTACGGCAATTGTCATATACGTGCAGAACTGATGTAAATAACGCATGTGTAACAGGCTCTATAGTCTCCCCGCTTGCGCACAGCTTCGGTACAGGTAGGGAGCCAGTATTGCTGTTCAGGACGTGCTGACAGGCGCATGTGCGAGCTGCCGTTTGCCTATTGAGCGAGATGTACTTACTCACGAGTGTACTTAAAGTGAGTGTCCTTAAACCGGGGTATGCCTGTATACAACAAGCGACAGAGAAGCCCAAGGCTACATCCAATATGACAAAAATACTTATATATTCTCTTGAAAAAAGGTCATCAATACTTAAAAAAATATAAGTATTTTTGTCATATTGGATGTAGCATTGGGCTTCTCTGTCGCTTGATGTATACATTTGCCACATATACATATATATTTTGTGGGGGGCTCAGGGGCTCCTAGAATGAGCTTGCTGGGGTTCTGTGTATTCTGTTGTTTATTGTAGGACTACCTGATGGGAGGCCTATTTTTGTCTTGATGCCAAGAGAACATCCTTATACGTTTACCCCTGTAAATGGTGTTAACCTTCTGATTTAATACTGTAACCTTAAAACGCACCCCACAAGTTAAGCATCCCAATAGCCTGCACTCATGGCTACTATCCCACACCCACAGTCACTCCTACCACCCATATTGGCCAAGCACTGCCATATACTGCACTTATTCCCTCACCTGCTGCCTCTGTAAGTTCCCCATCAAACCTCTTAGATTGTAAGCTCTTCGGGGCAGGGATTTCCTACCGTCTGATTTTGCTGCGCTTAATGTATTATTTGAATTCCCTGTACTGTATTCTTTGTGAAGCGCCGAGTACACTTTTGGCGCAATATAAATAAAGACATACAATACAATGTTTATCGTACGCTATGAGCACCATTTTCCTGCCTGGACTGTTTCTACATGCAGAACCGGTGTGCTAACTGCAGTTCTTGAACTAGTTTGGATCAGACCCAACAACAACTGCACCTATACCAGACCTCAACGGTCCCAGTGTACCCCAGTCACATCTCCCCGTCTCGCACTCACTGTAGGAACAGCTTCTTCATCATGTTGTGAAGGGTGCGGTGCAGCGCGGGGTCGTACAGCAGAGAAGAGGGAGTGCGCAGCCAGCGGTAGAAGTGCATGACCTGGTTATCCGCGTAGACGTTGTGATACTGGGTGATCTCCTTCACCCAGCCCACCACCATGCTCTTCAGTATCCTGCGGGGAGAGAGACACCCACAGTAACCGCCCCGCCATCTTGTTTTCAGCTCCACGTCTCGGGCATCAATGGTTAGGTGGTGCAGCTCAATACCTGAAGGTGTTGGAGCAGAGCGCGGTCTCGTCGTAGCTGGCCACGGCGCTGGCCTGGTTCCCGGTCACCATGTCTTCCAGAGAGGCCTGCTGCAGGACATCGAAGCTGATCCCCATGCTGCCAGCCCCTTCCATGTCATTAATGTGATGGGACTGCAGGATGCTGTTCACCGCCAGGCTCTGGATATCCAGCTCCACGCACACTGCAGGGAGAGCACAGCAGAGACATGGAGGGGATGGAAGACAACACAGGAACAGACTAGCAGGGCGCACTGAACAGACACAGCGTCATATTTACAATGCAATGTTATGTCATAGGACGCCTAATACGGTATGGCCCTCAGATGTAGCTCTCTCTGTATATCTGTGATATGAGAGTCCTATTTAGTACACACACACACACACACACACACACACACACACACACACACACACACACACACACACTTTATTTGGAAAAAGAAAAAATTAAAATGATCTAAATTGTGTTTTATCCTTTTTATCTAGACCAGACTTGGCAGACTGCTGTACTCGTCAGCTGCTGCCACAACTGGGGTGCAGGACCCTGCTCCTCATGGAGCATTCGGGTTCGTAGGGTTACACTGCTCCTCACCGGTGTTGTAGCAGCCGGCGTTGTTGATCTCCACGGACGCCCGCTCATCAAACTCCATGACCAGGCGGTTGTCGTCGGCCTCCTTGCCCCCCAGGTCAGGCCGGGTGCTCGGGGACAGCCAGAGGAGGTGGTTGTGTTTCCGCAGGTGTCGCGAGAAGAACAGGTCGGATCCGAATGTGGACACGTCATCGGGGAGGTTACCAATGGGCAGGTGGTAATACCTGTGGTTGGACAGAGAAGTCTTATCCACCTATACCTATTTCTGAGGCTGCAAACTGTAGGGTATATGGGACCAAACCTAAAATCTACATTTAATTCCTATAATCCACTAGGTCAAAGTTTAGTATCTGTATTGGTCCTAAATTGTGAGAGGCCGGTTTCATTCCTACCAAAGAATCTCTGGGAAATAACACCTAGGTTGCGCCTCCTAAGGGAGGCACCCTAATATGCCTCGACTGCCCCTGTCCGCCAAGCCAGCGTGGGCGGGGTTAACAGTGTGAGGACAAGAGACTTCAGAGACCACCTGGAATTCATTAGACCCTCCCCCCTGCATGTCTGATGGGAGGTCCTGGTCTGTGCTCTGCTGCTATTTTCATGTCTACCAAAGCATCTCTGGGACAGAAAACCTGAGTCGCCCCAAAGGGCAGCCAAAGGGTGTCGCCGTTAGGTAATGTTACAGCTGCTCTATTGCATTCTGAAACTCACCAATCCTCTCCTTCCCTGTACCCAATGCTTCAGCTTACCCTGCCTTATAGATTGTATGATCTGGGCCTCTAACACACTGCAGGCCTCTCCTACCACTTCTAACCCAGCACACTGCAGGCCTCTCCTACCACTTCTAACACAGCACACTGCAGGCCTCTCCTACCACTTCTAACCCAGCACACTGCAGGCCTCTCCTACCACTTCTAACACAGCACACTGCAGGCCTCTCCTACCACTTCTAACACAGCACACTGCAGGCCTCTCCTACCACTTCTAACCCAGCACACTGCAGGCCTCTCCTACCACTTCTAACCCAGCACACTGCAGGCCTCTCCTACCACTTCTAACACAGCACACTGCAGGCCTCTCCTACCACTTCTAACACAGCACACTGCAGGCCTCTCCTACCACTTCTAACACAGCACACTGCAGGCCTCTCCTACCACTTCTAACCCAGCACACTGCAGGCCTCTCCTACCACTTCTAACACAGCACACTGCAGGCCTCTCCTACCACTTCTAACACAGCACACTGCAGGCCTCTCCTACCACTTCTAACCCAGCACACTGCAGGCCTCTCCTACCACTTCTAACACAGCACACTGCAGGCCTCTCCTACCACTTCTAACACAGCACACTGCAGGCCTCTCCTACCACTTCTAACACAGCACACTGCAGGCCTCTCCTACCACTTCTAACCCAGCACACTGCAGGCCTCTCCTACTTCTAACCCAGCACACTGCAGGCCTCTCCTACCACTTCTAACCCAGCACACTGCAGGCCTCTCCTACCACTTCTAACACAGCACACTGCAGGCCTCTCCTACCACTTCTAACACAGCACACTGCAGGCCTCTCCTACCACTTCTAACACAGCACACTGCAGGCCTCTCCTACCACTTCTAACCCAGCACACTGCAGGCCTCTCCTACCACTTCTAACACAGCACACTGCAGGCCTCTCCTACCACTTCTAACACAGCACACTGCAGGCCTCTCCTACCTCTTCTAACACAGCACACTGCAGGCCTCTCCTACCTCTTCTAACACAGCACACTGCAGGCCTCTCCTACTTCTAAGGCTAAGGCCCCGCTCCCTCAGTCAGCGCGCCCGCACTGCAGACAGGCGGGGCGCTGACAGACACAGACCGCGATATGCGGTCTGTAGGGAGCCGGAGGGGGGCGGGCTCCGATCGTGGTGCCGTACACACACACACACACACACGCAGCTCCTTCCCTGCTCCCCGCCCAAGGCGCCTCCCACCTAGCTCCTTCCCTCCCCTCCTCCCCATTGGCTGACTCGCGTACCACGTGACGCGTCAACGCCGAAATTCACAAGATTCTTGCAGCATCGGCCGGCTGACGAGTCACAGTACGTAGTCAGCCCTGCCGGAAGGAGGCAGCGGGGGCAGGGACCACTCGGACAAGGGTCTGGTGGTTCGCGGCCGCGCGCCCCACCGGCCGCAGCGGGTTCGCAGCCTTTCACAGCACACTGCAGGCCTCTCCTACAAATACTAACAGCACACTGCAGGCCTCTCCTACCACAGCACACTGCAGGCCTCTCCTACCTCTCCTACCACAGCACACTGCAGGCCTCTCCTACCTCTCCTAACACAGCACACTGCAGGCCTCTCCTAACACAGTACACTGCAGGCCTCTCCTACCTCTCCAAACACAGCACACTGCAGGCCTCTCCTACCACAGCACACTGCAGGCCTCTCCTACCACAGCACACTGCAGGCCTCTCCTAACACAGCACACTGCAGGCCTCTCCTACCTCTCCTAACACAATAGTAACCTTGTCTATAAATTGAATGTATAACCTCGGTTCATTTAAATGCAACCGTGCATTATTACAACCCTGGCTTTTAGTGCGTCTCTTGTGTAACTAAATAAATGTATTTAATTTGAGTGGTTCTCAGATGGACTAAAGTATTGCGAAGCCCCCTTAAGTGAAGGCCTGTTATCATAAATGATAAGTGAATGCAGAAATGTTGCAGGTTAGGATACATTATGGCTGGGCAACATTAAAATTCCTTAGAGATTAAATTATAGCAAACGGAGGTTTCCAGACATACGTTTCTTCAAAAGTGCACCTGAAGGCAAAACCTTATGTTTCAATGCTGTTTAACACCTCATTTAATCTACGAAGAACGGCAATATTAGCGACTAAAATGGTATTACAGCCTACAATGAAATGGCTTTCCTACAATGCAGCACCTGGACACTCAGGAAGGTCACTAGTGGGCCAAAATGCCGGGTTAAAGAGGTATTAACCCCTGTGCTGCCAGAGAGGCCAGCAACGCATTGTTCTGGCATCCTAGGGGTTACTCAATCGACTGCCATCCTCCTGGAGCGGCTGCATTATGTACATTGCCTTTTGGATGCCCTCCGTATAGGTTCCTCTATTTGGAGATCTTGACCAGCCCCCAACGCGTTTCGCGCGCCCGTCGCCCCCTCCTGCGCCCTCGTTACCTGGCCATCTCAAAGGCCTGGGTCAAGCAGCCATCGAGGTTGAGGTAGTGGCGGATCATGCGGCGGGCGCCGTGGCGCTGCCAGTCCAGCACGCTGTAGCTGATGTCGTCCGTCACGCGCACGGGGACGAGGGGGAACTCCTCCAGCACCGGCATCCCCGCCGCCAGCCTCCGCCAGGCCCAGTTAGACTGCACCGCGATCAGGGTGGGGCCGCGTCTCTCGTCCTTAGGAGGGAGGAAACATCCGATGAGAATGCTCAGCCACCTCCCACCACGCCTGGTTATTACCAGGCTAATTACACCAAGCTCATTAGTAGTCTGTCTGGCCCTTACTAAGCAGCGCTACTTCACAGGACACCCCGTGCAGCACATCTTCGTCAGTGTGGTCCATTCAAGGTTAAGGGGCTGTTAGGAGTCTTATGAAGTAGCACTGCTTAGTAAATAAAACCCTCTAGGTCTCACTCTTTCGCATACATACGAAACCTGGTGCTGTAGCAGAAGGCGCTCTCACATTGTAGTCCTGCGCTCCCCCCCACCGTGTAGCTCTGCAGTCGCTCTCCCCCTCACCGTGTAGTCGCTCTCCCCCTCACCGTGTAGCTCTGCAGTCGCGCTCCCCCTCACCGTGTAGCTCTGCAGTCGCGCTCCGCCTCACCGTGTAGCTCTGCAGTCGCGCTCCGCCTCACCGTGTAGCTCTGCAGTCGCGCTCCCCCTCACCGTGTAGCTCTGCAGTCGCGCTCCCCCCCACCGTGTAGCTCTGCAGTCGCTCTCCCCCTCACCGTGTAGCTCTGCAGTCGCGCTCCCCCTCACCGTGTAGCTCTGCAGTCGCTCTCCCCCTCACCGTGTAGCTCTGCAGTCTCTTCCCCTCACCGTGTAGCTCTGCAGTCGCGCTCCCCCTCACCGTGTAACTCTGCAGTCGCTCTCCCCCTCACCGTGTAGCTCTGCAGTCGCTCTCCCCCTCACCGTGTAGCTCTGCAGTCTCTTCCCCTCACCGTGTAGCTCTGCAGTCGCTCTCCCCCTCACCGTGTAGCTCTGCAGTCTCTTCCCCTCACCGTGTAGCTCTGCAGTCGCGCTCCCCCTCACTGCGTAGCTCTGCAGTCGCTCTCCCCCTCACCGTGCAGCTCTGCAGTCGCGCTCCCCCTCACCGTGTAGCTCTGCAGTCGCTCTCCCCCTCACCGTGTAGCTCTGCAGTCGCTCTCCCCCTCACCGTGTAGCTCTGCAGTCGCGCTCCCCCTCACCGTGTAGCTCTGCAGTCGCGCTCCCCCTCACCGTGTAGCTCTGCAGTCGCTCTCCCCCTCACCGTGTAGCTCTGCAGTCGCTCTCCCCCTCACCGTGTAGCTCTGCAGTCGCTCTCCCCCCCCACCGTGTAGCTCTGCAGTCGCGCTCCGCCTCACCGTGTAGCTCTGCAGTCGCTCTCCCCCTCACCGTGTAGCTCTGCAGTCGCTCTCCCCCTCACCGTGTAGCTCTGCAGTCGCTCTCCCCCTCACCGTGTAGCTCTGCAGTCGCTCTCCCCCTCACCGTGTAGCTCTGCAGTCGCGCTCCCCCTCACCGTGTAGCTCTGCAGTCGCTCTCCCCCTCACCTTGTAGCTCTGCCGTCTCTTCCCCTCACCGTGTAGCTCTGCAGTATCTCCCCCCCCACCTTGTAGCTCTGCAGTCTCTCCTCCTCTCCTTGCAGCTCTGCAGTCGCTCTCCCCCTCACCGTGTAGCTCTGCAGTCGCTCTCCCCCTCACCGTGTAGCTCTGCAGTCTCTCCCCCTCACCTTGTAGCTCTGCAGTCGCTCTCCCCCTCACCGTGTAGCTCTGCAGTCGCTCTCCCCCTCACCGTGTAGCTCTGCAGTCGCTCTCCCCCTCACCTTGTAGCTCTGCAGTCTCTTCCCCTCTCCTTGCAGCTCTGCAGTCTCTCTCCCCCTCACCTTGTTGCCCTGCAGTCTCTCTCCCCCTCACCTTGTTGCCCTGCCGTCTCTCTCCCCCTCTCCTTGCAGCCCTGCAGTCTCTCTCCCCTTCACCTTGTTGCCCTGCCGTCTCTCTCCACCTCCCTCTTACCTTGTAGCTCAGCAGCAGTCTTTGGATGGCTCTGTACACGGTTTTCAGGTCCGTCTCTGCCCGCACCTCGAAGACGTGTTTCTCTGGGGGCAGGAGCTCCGGATCCACCCGCTCCTGCATGGCGCTGCGCTCTGCTGTGTACATACTGCTCAGGTTGGGCATCTGGTTACTGCGCACCTGCACAGAGAGGAGACCCCGCATCACTCAAACACCGCCACATGATCATAAGAGCTTGCAATGTAACTGGCGTCTGTGGACGAGTGACACCAAGCCCCTAACAATGTATTTTTAACCAGTTTATCATCATAGTGCCTTCACTTCCACTAGAATACAAATCTGTGTACCTACCCCTTTATCTCTTTGGTCTGGGTGTTAAGGCTTGTGGATGGGACTGTGTTTATTTACCTGAGCAGATACTTATCCATATCACCTTGTCCACCAGACTATTACTACTCAGCCTTTTGTCTGGATCACTTACAATAGTGCTCACATCCAGAAATAGGTTGATAGCCGGTGCCCCGTAAATAGCTGTGACAAACATGCGCCTTTCCAGTTAGGTTTTAATTAGTTTTTGCTTTGATATCATTAAAATGTATTTATTTTGGAGTTCCTTATAAGTGAGTGCGTCCCCTTGGGATTCTTTTCCTTGTTTTCCAGTCTGTGGACGAGTGACACCAAGCCCCTAACAATTTATTTTTAACCAGTTTACCATCATAGTGCCTTCGCTTCCACTAGAATACAAAAGATGCCTGCTGCACGCCATAAAATGCAGTATAATGATATATAATGTAATAATCACCGGTGCTCCTGATTCAGGGAATCCCTGTCGGTACTCCAATGTCAGCAAGCTAAATTAGAAACAGGGCACTACAGTTTTACTGCAAAAACTATTTATTAAGCCAGTGTTACGACGTTTCGGCAGATAGAACTGCCTTTTTCAAGTATAGTGGCATATAGTGGTTACATAGATTCATCACACCAACCCTTTGGTGTAGCAGCTAGAGAATCCTTATTAGCATATGGATAGTCATGGGTTAAATTCCTGCATGGTCTGGTAAATTATAAATAAAATAATTTATAAATTATTATTTTATTTTTATTATAATGTATAATTTATAAATGATTTTATTTTAAAATTTAGCAAACCATGCAGGAATCGAACACATGACCCTTCAAATGCTGGTAGCGATTCTCTAAAAAGAAACAATTTCTACTGCACGGTACAGTCCAGGGAGATGTTAAGTTTCTTTATAGAGTCAGATTCATCACACCATCCCTGTGGTGTTGCAGCTAGTGAATCGCTACGAGTATATGAAGGGTCATGGGTTCGATTCATGCACGTGTAATATATAAAATGTATTCACTGTTGGTCTGTCATTGATCAAAAGGTATGCAGGGAGAGAACTGCAGATACCAGGTAAGACCTTGCGCCGCCGATCACCGTTATAACGCGGTCTCATAATGTGGACCCCGAGCACCGCGTTATAACGGTGTGCAGCTGCAATTAGTTTTTGCAGTAAATCCGTAGTGCCCTGCTTCTAAGGCTAAGGCCCCGCTCCCAGAGTCAGCGCACCCGCACTGCTGACAGGCGGTGCGCTGAGATACACAGACCGCGATATGCGGTCTGTAGGGAGCGGGAGGTGGGCGGGAGGTGGGAGGTTTGACAGGGAGGGGGGGCGTGGCTTGAGCGGAGGGACCCGCTACTCTCCCCCCCCTCCCTCCACGGACTGCAGGAGGGAGCTGCTACTCTCCCCCCCCTCCCTCCACGGACTGCAGGAGGGACCCGCTACTCTCTCCCCCCTCCCTCCACGGACTGCAGGAGGGAGCTGCTACTCTCCCCCCACTCCCTCCACTGGCTGCAGGAGGGACCCGCTACTCTCCCCCCCCCCTCCCTCCACGGACTGCAGGAGGGAGCTGCTACTCTCCCCCCCCTCCCTCCACGGGCTGCAGGAGGGACCCGCTACTCTTCCCCCCCCTCCCTCCACGGACTCGGGCTGGAGCACTCATACATACACACATACACACACAGGCAGGCAGGCAGGCACTCACGCACTCATACACACACACGCGCGCACACACATGCAGACACACACACACACACACGCACCTGCTTTCACTCCACACTCCTCCCCGCTCCCGGAAGCCTCTCCTCCTCCCGAAGCCTCCCCTCCCCATTGGCTCACAGCCACACCACGTGACGCGTCAACGCTAGGAAACACCATTCTCTTGTGTCTCCTAGCGGCTGACGCGCCACAGCGTGTAGTCAGCTGTGCCGCCAGGGGGGACCGGGACCGGCTCACGAGGATTCCCCTGCTGGTGGGGAACTCGCTACATTGCCGCCCGCGCCAACAAGCGCAGCGGGACCGAGGCCTTATGTGGTTCACTTCCACTAGAACACCCCTTCTCAATCAATGTAATGCCAGAAGAACGGGCAAACATTCATTATCTGCTTCCTGCCTTATCTTTACACACAGGATCTGTGGCTGACTCCTTAACAAGGCCATTCTTCCACCATCCCTGGTTCTTACCGTGTCCACCACAAACACTGCGGCTTTGCGCTGAGACGGGATAAAGAGACCAAACAGCGACTTGTTCCCCTGAGAATTCTGATACAGGTAAATGTGCCGAATGCTTCCTGTAAAAGAAAAGATCATGTCATGTACATATATACAAACCAAAGGCAGACACGCACCAACCCCCACCCCCTTACCCCAACATAGCAGAATAAAAAAAGGTCCTGGGAGAGGCTGTAACCAGCCACGCTCGCTCGATTTAATGATCTATACACACACACACACACATGTTGGGAACATCCCGTCTGAGTGTCATACAATACAATACAAGATGCAGCACGTCTTGTGAGGAGAGATCATGATGTTACCTGGCTCCAGATAGCTGTACTGAGCCAGCGACTTCATTTCCAGGTGATCCAGGTCAAAGGTATCGGCCTCTCGTCCCGAGAGGTGCCGGACCAGCTGCCTATTGACCATACACACGCAGCCCAGCTGGACCACAGCGCGGAGTAACAGCGGCACCTAAGAGAAGAGGCAGATACAGTGCGTGAGGAGTGTCGGGTGGTGGTGGGGCCCAAGTCTCAAGATACCCCAATTCTCTCCACTGCAGTAGCTGAAAAACCCATTGTTAAAAGTGGAGCAATGCAGTTAAATCACATTAAAGATGGCGGCTTCCAATAAATTCTGCTCCTCTCCATCACAGACACCCGAATGAACAGCACAAGCACGCTAAATAAAGATGCACCCCAAAACTGGAACAACCTACCGGTCTGGTCTGTAACTGGTACATACGCCCATAATATATATTATCTCTTACTGTGCATGCAATGTCTTGTATATAAAGGTATAACCCTGCTCACTTAATGTAACTATGTATTGTAACCATGTATTATTTGTCATCATAACTCTGTGCTCAGGACATACTTGAAAACGAGAGGTAACTCTCAATGTATTACTTCCTGGGAAAACATTTTATGAATAAATAAAAAGAAAGAAAGAAACGAGCTCACAAAACAGGGATGGGGAGGGGAGTGTGGGCACAGCATCCGAGGCAACCGCCGAGATATGTTCATTATCATTTTATGATTTCCTCCCCTTGACGCCTTCCAAAAAACCCCACACACATCCTTATTCACTCACCACGTTTTATTACGGAGCTAACATACATACACGCCTTCATTAAATAACATACATTTAACAGTTGTAGCTTTGTATGCCATTACATTCAACTCTGCATTGTCCGGATTGACACAAATCAATAACATCTGAAGCCGCAAAAAAAAGGCAGCTGTGTCCTAAACGTGAAGTATTACAAGTCAGTAATTGGACATTGCCAGTAATTATTCATTAATGAAGACGGTGGGGTAAACGTGACAGTATGAAATATAAAGGGCGGGGCAGTGTGAGAACATACAGGGTACAGAATAGGTCCTAGATGGAACCTGCAAGGATTACAGGGAGAAGGAGCGGCTCAGTGAGTAAAGACACCGACTCTGGCACTGAGTTGGAAGCAGGGGAACCTGGTTCAATTCCCGGTGTCGGCTCCTTGTGACCTTGGGAAAGTCACTTTACCTCCCTGTGCTTCAGGCACCAAAAAAAATAAAAAAATTGTATGCTCCATGGGGCAGCTACGTAAAAACTAGCAGCGCTACCCAAGAACAAACAATTACTATTATCTCATCACAGGAGCGGCTGCTTCCCAGATAAGGGATTGTGGTGATAAGTATATATCAGGCTTCTGACATTCTACAGACATTTGCATTCGCGTACTAACTGCCAACATGAATAGTGGCTCACCTCCAGCCCCTCAAGATTTGGAAGATGCTTGAAACAGAAGATAGCCATCCATATGCAAAGATCCAAGAAGAAAAGCCATATGAGGAATTGGCAAAGATACAAAGATGGGTGCGGCCAAGTATTGGCAGAAGATTATACTGTATGTATAGAGCCCTCTGAAGTATAATTTATAGTGCGCTGATTACCGGATTCTGATTGACTACTCGGTAATTGACTTGCTCGTTATCATATCCATTGATGCTACAAAGTGATCCCCTCGTCGGTCTGTAACACGGGTGGGCAACTCCAGTCCTCAAGGGCCACCAACAGGTCAGGTTTTAAGGATATCCCTGCTTCAGCACAGAATGCTCAATCAACGACTGAGCCAGGGATATCATTAAACCTGATGTGTTGGTGGCCCTTGAGGACTGGAGTTGCCCACCCCTGGCCTATAGCGAAGGACCCAAGTATACAGACCACTTGCTTCCGACACAGTGTAACCACAACACAAGGTTAGTACCTGGGTCTCGTACACCCCCTCGATGTCGGGTGCAGACAGGTCTGCATTGATTTCATTGATGTGCTCCTGATACATATCCTCGGGGACGGTGTATTCGTAGAGGTTGTGCACAGGATTAGAGCGAGGCAGGATCCTGTTCACCTGAGGGAGAGAGAACCACAATACGATACAGGATCAAAAAATAAACAAGAACAAGGTCGCGAGGGAGGCGCGAGGTCACGAGGGAGGCGCGAGGTCACGAGGGAGGAGCGGAGTCACGAGGGAGGTCAAGTTTAAGCTCGTGTGTTTCAGGCCCATCAAGCAAGGGGGAAATGGGCAGACTCAGAGCTTCGCATCTTCTGCCAGTTACATACAAGTGTTTAAATCGGCTGCGCAGCAGTATGTGCGTGGCTGCAGGTGCCATAGGCAGCACATCTGTGCACTATTGTGTGTGAATGCTGGTGTCAAAGGCAGCGTGTGTGCAAGAGCTGGGCATTGGGGTGTTGCGATTGCAGGTTACAGTTGCGCATTCATGTAAATACCTACGATTGCTGTGTGTGTGTCTCACATAACAGCCGTGCATTAGTGTGCGCTCGCAGATAACAGCCGTGTATTAATGCGTGTGTGTGCTCGCAGATAACAGCCGTGTATTAATGCGTGTGTGTGCTCGCAGATAACAGCCGTGTATTAATGTGTGTGTGTGCTCGCAGATAACAGCCGTGCATTCATGTAAATGCCAGTGATTGCAGCTGATAAGCGAGACTGTGCCTCTGTGTCCGCAGTGTGCGTGTAAACACCAGTACACGGGCAGAACGCACCTTCCTGTACACCGTCCCCTCCTCTGGTTTGGGAACGCGCTGGTTCACATAGAAGACGCGGGGGATGTTGAGTTTGATGCAGTGCAGGTCGTTGCCGATCACGGCCCAGAGACGGCAGAGTCCCGGCTGGTTGCTCTCACCGACCTGAGGGAGACACAGGGCAGTTAACAGCGCTTAAAAAAGGGACCACGTCTCTCCCATCCTGACCCAGTCCAGTGGCAAAGGGGAACATCTCGCCCCTCTGAGTCTATCCTGCAGGCCTGTTATGTGACTGCCATAATATGAAGTCAAACAACCTACTCCCTATATAAATCACATGGCCTCCCACCGGTAGAGCGTTTGTGTTTTATATCCCCGTGTGGTTCCCCCGAGTACCAGTACTAGTGCTTTGACTGGGGTTGTTCACCCCTTGAGCACTACGCTGTGTATTGTCTTGGTGGTTGGTCCACTACACTGGTTTTTGTATTACATGATCCATCACATATACCATTCTATATCTGTGTGTGTTAAAACAGTCTACTGATTATCTGGAGACCAAGGTCATTCACCCCGTGCGCCCCGATTTTCTTTTCTGTCACCATATATGGAGGATCCTGGATAGATCCTGGTGGGGTTGAGCCTCAGGAACATACTAACATCTACTGGGTGACCCCCAATCAGGTAGTATTAGTATTTCTATATTATTTTTTATTTCTTTATTTTACCATCTGTGAGAGAGCGCCCGAGTTATTTAGTTTTTCCTGTTAACCCTTGCATAACCTAGCGAGTTGGTTTCTGGTGTAAACCCCTTTTGCCGCTGGTTAAGCACCACCCCCCCCCCCTCGTACCTGCACGATCTGCCACGGCATGTCCAAGATGCTGCGTGCGGTCCGGCGCAGGAAGCTGCCTAGTCCAGCCGCCTGCGTGTCCCGGATCACCCCTCCAACGCCGGGCGTCTTGTTCCCGTCCTCTAAGCGGCGTCTCTTCTGGCGTTCCTTGCGCTGCCGCGCCTGCAGCTCCCACTTCTTCTTGTGGTAACGCAGCCAGACCATGCGTTCCTCCTGCAAAGCGTGAGGGGGGGAATCGGTTATGGCAGGGGTGCTCAACTCCAGTCCTTAACAGGACAGGTTTTCAGGATATCCCAAGCTTCGATACAGATGGCTCAGAGGCTCATTCGAAGCCACCTGTGCTTAAGCAGGGAACGATTGAGCCATCTGTGTCGAGGCTGGGATATCCTGAAAACCTGACCTGTTGGGGGGTCTTGACGAATGGGAGTCAAGAACCCCCTGAACTAAAAGTCCCATACGTACATAGGACCCAAAGGACGTGGCAAATGGGAGAAAGCCTACAGCAGGGGTTCTCAACTCCAGTCTCCAAGCTTCCCCCCCAACAGGTCGGGTTTTCAGGATAACCCAGCTTCAGCACAGGTGGCTCAATCAGAGGCTCAGGATTGAGCCACCTGTGCTGAAGCTGTGACATCTGGAAGACCGGACCTGTTGGGGGGGGGAGGGGGGGTTAGGTTTTGAGGACTGGAGTTGAGCACCCCTGGGTGGCAAAGTAATGCATGTTACAGGTAGAAGCAGACGGAGCACTCTGTGCTGCAGAAATAGCAGCCCCTGGGGATGCCTCACCTTGGTGGTCCCGAGGGGAGGGGGAGGCCCCAGGATTTCTCTCCAGGACTGGGTTAGGATTAGGTCCAGGGATTCCCCCTGACTCTCCTCGGCCGCCGGAGCGCGCTTCCTCTTGGTGCTTATCGGTATAGCTGGTTGCAAGCGCTTCGCCACCCCAAAATCCTCCATGTCTGCGGTCTGAGAGGCGTCGGGCTGTTGCAGCTGGGCTGTGATCTGAAGAGAGGTCCGGGTCATTCTGAGCAAGAGCCAAGCAGGACACAGACTAGTCCCCGGCTAAGGACACAGACTAGTCCCCCGGCTAGGAACATTCCACTGACAAGCTGCTGAAAAACACCCACTAAAAAAAAGGTGTGTGTGTATACTGCTGCGGCCCCTCCTATCCTCCAACTTACCCGGAAAAATGCGGGGGTGTTTTCCGACTCACGGGCCTTCTCCGCGCAGCCCGAAATCAGCTGATAGCGCTAGACAATGAAAGCGCTTAGCGCTAAACAATAGAAATGCCCGCAGGCGCCCAAAACGGCCCCCATCAGCCCGTGATTTGCCCGCAATTTTTAAAATCGCGGGGAAAAGGCCGCAGAAGAATAAAGGCGGCCGCCACTGTATATTTCAAGGCTTCAGCTGTCTCACATTTGAATCTGGTCTATAATTGTTACATACCCCCATAACAGATATTGTCTAACTGTTCATAGTTACATGAGGTTGAAAAAGGACGTACGTCCATCAAGTTCAACCTATGCTAAAATTTAGACAACAGATACTTTATCCGATATCTATACTTCCTTATTGACCAAGAGGAAGGCAAACAAAAAACCCCAGTGACATATCATCCAATGATATCTCATAAGGGGAAAAATAAATTCCTTCCCGACTCCAAGTATTGGCAATCGGATTATTCCCTGGATCAACATTCTTCCCATGTTTACTTATTAGTTCATGCAATGGATATAGATATATATATATATATATATATATATATATATATATATATATATATATATATATATATATATATATATATATATATATATATATATATATATATATATATATATATATATCATGTATAACCTGTTCATTTAATGTAACCATGTATCTCATCAGAACTCTGTGCCCAGGACATACTTGAAAAGGAGAGGTAACGCTCAATATATTGGAGCGTTTTTTGGGGGGGGGGTATAAATATACATTATATTCACACAATAATGTGTCTGAATATAAAACGTGCGTACCATTTTACCCGTTCTTCCCAAAGCCTGAGGTATTCGCACTTGAAGGGTTAACCCTATTTCCCCAGCACCAGAATGGGAATTTAGCTCCTTAATGCCGGCAGAAACAAATATCCCATTAGCAGAAACATCAGCCCATGAGATCACAGAAATCATGCACGATATCTGATCTAATTAGTTTAGTAAATGGTCTGACTTGGAGGGGAGGGGGGTGGGGGGAAAAAATCGCAATAATGGAGCAGTTAATTCTTATTTACTGGCTCCCGCTGTAATAACACTTAGCCCCGGAATAAACCCCACATCATTTCCTAACGCCGCCGCGAGGATGCTGGGATGATGGTAACGAGACACCAATGCAGGTCAGGACAGAGACACATTAGGCCGCGTCCATGGATAGTGCTTGCGGGCGGAGGCGCGCTTCCCCTCGGCACTGAGCCCCTACAGCCACAATGAGAGCGGCTTTAGTAGGGGCTCGCCTGCGCTTCCGCAAGCGCGCGGAAGCCTAGGTCTTAGGGAAATTTTAAATCTTCGCGCTTGCCGGAGCGCAGCGCCGGTCACGTGAGCGGTTCGCCCAATGACTGGCCTGCCCGCCGACACGCCCCCGGACGGCACGCTGTCTAAGGCCAGGGAAAGCACCCGCTTTCCCTCAGCCTCAGCGCGCCTCCGCCCTCCCGCCAGCAATAACCATGGCCGAGGCCTTATTGTTACAACGTGAAACATTCTGGACGTTCACGTTAGACACAGTACATCCTAGAGGGTTAAATGACTACATCTCATTTGGGTGCTTTTTGTCTAAAAAGGTGACTTGTCGAGTAATGTGGTGGTTGTTGCTGCCGGTTGATTTATATGTATATAAAACTTTATTATATATATTTGCTCAAATGATTCAATTTTTAAAGATTTTAATACACATGGGAGCAATCATAAGCAAGAAACACAATTATGACTCCTTTTCTTCATTTCATGGCTTATTGAGATAGTGCTCATCATCATTTTGGACTAAAGAAATGGATGATCCCCACTGCCTAAGGAGAGGATGGCGCCGGATTGAAGAAGATGACAACCCCTATGCTGAACAGCCCTGTAAAGACACCAGGATGAGACGGAGAGCCGTAATCTTGCGGGACTTCGGCTGAAGTACCAAACCAGATGAGGAATGACGTCGCTGGAACGCAAGAATGGATGCGTGGAACGCACGGCCGCGCATGCGCGTGACGCACGGCCGGGATCATCAACATCAATGGAGATTCACAACAGCAGTGGGGGTGTCAGCAAACAAAGACAGAAAGATGTTGCAGCCAATCAGGAGCCTAAAGATAAGACTGTTCATGTGTTTAATATTGTGTGTGTAATGCTATGGGATTGCTATTGGAACAGGTGTTTTAATGTTTATCACTTTGTTATGTGATTGTAGCGGGTATATATACTCCTGTTTTTGTCTTTGGCACTATGCCTTTTTCACTTGAGAAAGACCTACTAAGGTCGAAACGGTCGTTGTGTATGGCGCAATAAATTTGAACTTTTAAAATCTGTGGAGCGCTGGATCCTTCCATTTATTCCAGACTGGATGATTGTTACAGGTATCCCTTGAACCAGCAGCACTGGTAATACTGTTATGTATAGGATTTATGGTGTGCAGCATATAATTGTTTTTTGTACTATAGCACACTGATTGGGAGACAGGGAAAATTGATTTTCAAGCGCGCTGAACGGTGACATGACCCTTCAGCAACCAATCAGCACCAGTCAATGCACACAGCAACACACACACACACAGACATAGCCCCGATCCAGCCAATGACACGCACCCCCCGCTCGGTTCAGCAGGACAGCCGAGCGTTCATGCTTGGAGAGTTGGTGACGTAACCGTTCAAGCATGAGCGAGCTCAGCGACAGCGTGGCCGCAGGCAGACTTTGCAAGTGTAATATTACAGGCACTACTTCTACCCGAGAACGGAGCGAGAACGTTTACAAGGAAACGGACATTCAGCTTCTTCTCAGTTTATTGAATGCTTTATTTTGCACCAGGTCCCATTTTTGCTGAAACTCGGCTTATTTACACAACCGCTCTAAGTATAATATGGTGTAAATGTCATTAGGAACGTGTCAGGGTAGCAGACATTGCTTTGAGCTCCTCTAAGTGTGTGGACATTAGCTTGACGCAGAAGAGAATGCTTTGATGGGGATTGCACAGCACGGAACCAAAGAGCGGCGGGTGCAGGCACCTACAACGTGCCAGCGTTTCGGGTCCTCACCGGAAGCACAGACCCTCCCCGGCATGTTCCCTCCCCTCTCTCCTCACCTGTCTCTTGCCCTCGCTGGTGAAGAGCTCATTAATCCTCTTCTGTTTGTAGACATCGTTCTTCTCCAGCAGCTTCTTGTGCAGCCAGTCGGGGTGCCGCACGCGGGGCACGGGATTCTTCACCTGCGGGGGGGACACACACAGACCGTGATCACGCCAGACAACCCGCTGATGTTCAGGCCTTTGTTTTGCTAGAGACCCACACTGCCCTCTGAATAACACGACCGCAGATGTGAGTCACTGCTGCAAACAAGGTCACCTTGAAAAACTAAACCCGTGTTCTTTATACCATCCAGTAACCGCTCCCCTAACACCTCCTGTAGCTTCCCTTTAATACAGGGGTTATCAACTCCAGTCCTCAAGAAACCATCCCCTCCAAAAGGTAAGGTTTTCAGTCTTTGACTGAACCACCTATGCTGAAGCAGGGATATCCTGAAAACCTGACCTTTTGGGGGGGGGGGGGGAGGGGGAAGGGGACTTGAGGACTGGCGTTGAGAACCGCTGCTTTAATACATTCATATCAGAAGTCGCGTACTCCAAATGACAACGGTGGGATTTAAAGTCACCAGGTGCAAGACGATCAATAGAAGGAAACGTTCAAATGACGTTTGATCGGCGCCTTACTTCTGCGCCACTTTCTTATGAAGCAGACCACTCATTGCTGTTAAAAGCAGCAATACGGGATAACGTGAACATTTTTCTTAATTACAGGTTTGAAGCGGGGGGGGGTCTCCGGAGCTGAACGGTGTTACTTTCAGCTCCGGGGACCCCCTGCTTCCAGAGATACTTAACTCCGTAGGTGCTGTCGGTATCTCTGCAGGCAGAGAAACGGCGTTCCTTAATCTAATGGCGGCGTTTAAATGTCCCGCGTCACCCGGGCCAATAGGAAGCCTTGTGACGTCATCCGGTGCGGCTTTCTGTTGGCCCACGTGACCTGGACCTTTAGCTCCGCAGAGATACTAGTACCCCCCCTACGGAGGTATCCCAGAAGCAGGGGGTCCCCGGAGCCGACATCGTTTAGGGTGAGACCCTACAGCCGGTGTTATCCCTCCTGCTTGGCGCTGCCCGAGATCGCCTCACCTGCTGTAACGCAGCCGGGATGGTGATAATCTTCTGGATGGCGCTGCCCAGCCGCTCGATGTAGTAATCCCAGTCTAAGATCTGAAGGGAGAGCGGGAGAGATGAAGGTTGGAGACAGTAGGGCTGGAGATGGTGGGAAGGGATGAGGAAGGAAGAGCAGCGGGACGAACCGAGCGGATGTCCAGGTCCTGAAGGGAAGAATTCTTCAGCCACTTGCGCAGGTAATGCCTCTTCACTCCCACCTCTGCCTGGAAGATTGCCAGGGGGATAGCCCTGCAAGATACAACACGGCACACGTGCCAGGTGTTCAAACCGCTCCCTGGGCCAACAAGGGACCCGCTACGCACTGGAGAACATCACACGTGTCCTGCCAGAGGTCCCGCACACATGGCAAAGCTGAACCACAGAGCACATTTTAGCTGTGCACGGAAGCGCAAGTCTGCGCAACAGGGGGAGGCGGGGACATCACAGAGACGTCAAATAAATCATTTATTTGAAAACTTGCACCTGATCTCAACGAGATACACGGCAGAACGGTGATCTGGCCCGCAGCGGCATAGAGACATGCTCGCCGTAAATATCTGGCAGTCATAATCATTATGGGAAACGCATACGCAGAAAATGCGTCGTAATCTCTCCCCCCCACCCACCCAAAATGCCCGATTTATGGCTTGTGTATTAGCACTATTATGTAGTGACTTGTGATTCGGGTCTGTAACAATACAGACTGTATGTGATGATATCCGCTCGTTCACACAGTACAGTGGCGCGATGAAGCCAGGTGCTGCTGCCAGGCAGATCTTACCGCTCAGTGACCGGAGCGCCATCGGGTTTACGAGAGATGACGTAGCGACAGCTCAGCCCGGCGTCCTTCACCATCTGGTCCCCGAGGAACTCGGCCAGGCGCTTGGCGGTGCTGATGGAGGTGGATTTCTGCTCGCCGTAATCCTCCAGACGCCGGGACATGGAGCGGTTCTCAGAGACCAACTCGAACAGCTCCGTGTCCGGCATGTTGGCTGCCTGCGGGAGAGAGCGAGACGGCTCTAACTACTCTTACTACCCTTCTCAAATCTGCAGCCACTGTACCACAATCCCTCCCTTACATGGTCCCAAATCTGCAGCCACTGTACCACAATCCCTCCCTTACACGGTCTCAAATCTGCAGCCACTGTACCACAATCCCTCCCTTACACGGTCTCAAATCTGCAGCCACTGTACCACAATCCCTCCCTTACATGGTCCCAAATCTGCAGCCACTGTACCACAATCCCTCCCTTACACGGTCTCAAATCTGCAGCCACTGTACCACAATCCCTCCCTTACATGGGCTCAAATCTGCAGCCACTGTACCACAATCCCTCCCTTACATGGGCTCAAATCTGCAGCCACTGTACCACAATCCCTCCCTTACATGGGCCCAAATCAGACACCTGCAGAAGCCATCACCTCATCCAGGACAAGCGCTATTTGTGTAACATTCACCGGTTACATACTACATTAGCCACGAATGCAAACCAGAGAGACACAGAGAGAGAGACACAGAGAGAGAGACACAGAGAGAGAGACACAGAGAGAGAGACACAGAGAGAGAGACACAGACAGAGAGAGAGAGAGACAGACAGAGAGACAGACAGAGAGAGAGACAGACAGAGAGAGACACAGACAGAGAGAGAGACACAGACAGACAGAGGGACCTTTCTGTAGTACCCTCCACACTGCCCAGTCTCCCCCCTCCTTGTTACTGTCCCTTAATCTTCCCGGTCTCAGCCCAGTGCATCCTGTGCCATATTTCCTAAGCACTGCTAAGCCATAAAGCCCCCTATGGCCATTGTAATGTGATTATTAATATGACCCTTGCTGCCTTTGTTCGCCTATGTGCTGTCCCCCCATCCTCCGCCTGCTCCAGACTTCCCGTGCGCGCTTACCTTGCTGTACAACACATCCAGCCAGTAATCGGCCACCTTGGCCACCGACGCGTACACCTCCTCCAGCGTGCTGCCCTTCAGGAACGCCTCGAACACGGACGACTGGAAGATCTTGATCAGCTGCAGCTCCCCGCGCCGCTTCACCTCGAAGCCCTTCAGCTCGGCCAGTGAGCCGTCCTCATTGAACACCGCGTACCTGCGGGGCGGGAGCGCGGAAAGTGATCAGCCGCTGCGCGGGGGGGGGGAGGCCGACACAGGGGGGAGGGAGGGACGCACGGGCAGACCTTTTCTTCAGCTTCTTCCCTTCTTCCTTGGACGCCGGGAGGATCATGGCCAGGTACGGCCCGTCCACCTCAAAGAAGATGCTGTTCTCGGAGCGGGTGATGTAGGTGAGCGTGGACGGGTGACTCAGCTCCTGGTACTGATGGTTTGTAAATCCCTCCTGAGAAAGGTTACGTGGTTGTGAATACATTCAGGGCAGGAAGAGCTTGTCACGCACTGCAGGGGTTATAACAACTGCAGCCCTATATACCTCTATTAGCGTTAAGCAGAGAATCTTAATACTCAGAATGTTGTGTCCAACATAGATACATAGGAGATGGAGCAGCTCTGCGAGGAAAGACACTGTTTACAGCTTCAATGACACTGTGTTTGATGCAGGGCAGCCTGCTTCAATTCCTGGTGTCAGCTTCTTGGGCAAGTTACTTTATCTGCCTTTGCAAGCACCAAACACATAGACTGTAAGCTCATTGGGGCAGGGAGTCTGCCTGTAACATTCCTATGCGCTGTGTACCGCGCGCTATGATGCAATTGTGACGCGCTTGGAGTCCCATTGGGCGCAAAGCGCTATATGAAATAAAGTTATTTATTAATTATTATCATCCAATACACAGTGAAAGAGCACGCATTATAAGCCATAGTACAGCACACGGCAATGTAGGACGTTTGACGAATGTGCGTCACGCAGAACATAACCACCAATAGCATGCCACAGCCCGGACAGAATACAGGACAAACGTTTCACGATCGGATACTTATGTATTGAGATAGGTACCAAATGGTAAACTCAAGAACAACGGAGCAATAATATGGATTTTGAGGTTTTTAGACTGCCTAATTATGGCTCTAGAGCAGGGGTGGCTACCTCCAGTCCTGAAGCAGGACTATCCCCAATACCCGGCCTGTTTCTGGCCACTCGTGCTCTAGTTTATCCTTAGATATACCAACGTATAAACCCCAATGTGTCTTTAAATCCCCGATACTCGCTTCATGCTTTATCGTGAGAGACTCTGGAACGGTCTGTACGCCTCGTGGAATGTATTACATGTATATCTAGTAGGGAGCACGAGTTTCAGCAGCGCTCTCTCTCTTTAGCAAAGCTGTACTTGTCCAGTAAGATCAAGACATTTAAAAATAAAATCAGACATCTCTGATTCATGCGGGGCCAGTTACCTTCACCAGGATGTTAAGCATGGCTCCCGGGTAAGAAATGGTCACTTTCGGCTTCTTGGCGTTGGTGGATTTGATTACAAAGTTTTCGGGGAAGCTGTTGGGGAGAACGCACCAGATCCCGTCTGTGTCCAGCTCTAGAGGTCTCCTGTGGGGGTGGGGAAAGAAGACCGCGTGAGAGGCCGCAACGCACAACATGGACACGCCCGCAAGATCATCCTACTGTCAGCTGGTTTGCCAAACCATTATGGCCAACCATGCCTACCTATAAACCTCAATCTGCTGCAGGACCCCAGGCAGCCAATGGGCTAATCTCTGCCTATAAACAGATCTCCCTCATGTATTTACCACCGCCACCTCCGCCGGGAGGTGATCCCCTTTCAGTGAAGGGGAGACTTCTCACCTCTCCCTAGCCCGCATGCCCCTCTCTGAATCATCGCCCACCCCCCCGCCCCGTTACTCACCCGATCTGCTCGATCAGCTCCCTAGCCCGCATGATGATGTTGGCGCCCGTGTGGCAAACGATCCCGGCCATTTCCATGGAGTACCAGCGAGCTCTGGGGGGAGGGAGGAGAGGTTACCCCCGTGGATCAGTGTATTTCTTGATGCCGGGACATCAGGCATCCCATTCTCTATCATTACTATAGAGTCAAGCATTGTGCTAGCGAGTACATTATATGTGTGTGATATATCAGATATCAATTACCAGATAACATACAAAATACATGGTATAAGTGATATGTAGATAAGGACGAGTTTTGAGGTCCTTTGAGTCTCGCCATTTGAATGAACCATACCCATAGCATTGTGCTTAATGACTCAGACACTTGATCGTAGAACATTGCTTTTATTCTTGCACGCTGTATATTAAACACCTATTGCCTTGTCGTCTTATAATTTTGCCAATGTATGGCTTATAGTAGTATCTGTCCTTCCAGTGATGGGAGCAGCTGCTGTATGGCAGTTGTACCCAATGATTGCCTGATATATTATGTCTGGGACTACTGAGCCCCGTTACTCCATGTAATTACACCGAGTGCAGTAAATTGGGGACTCGGGGAGTGCTGTGTCACCTCCCTTTTCTTTGTTGTATGACTTTAAACCCTGAACAGTATTATCACCAAAAGACATGATATAAACCAGGACCGGCCACTTCCAGTCCTCGAGGGCCACCAACAGGTCAGGTTTTAAGGATATCCCTGCTTCAGCACAAGTGGATCTATCAGTGGATCAATCAGTGACTCAGTCAATGACAGCCACCTGTGCTGATGCAGGGATATCTATAAAACCTGACCTGTTGGTGGACCTTGAGGACTAGAGTTGGCCACACCTGATATAAACCTTCCAAAGCCTTTATCTACCATGGAAAGGTCCCAAGATTAAAATGAACAGATGTGTTAAAGATCACTGCAGGTGCAGGGCGTGGGGCTCTCATGTTACAGATCACTGCAGGTGCAGGGCGTGGGGCTCATGTTACAGATCACTGCAGGTGCAGGTGCAGGGCGTGGGGCTCTCATGTTAAAGATCACTGCAGGTGCAGGTGCAGGGCGTGGGGCTCTCATGTTAAAGATCACTGCAGGTGCAGGGAGTGGGGCTCATGTTAAAGATCACTGCAGGTGCAGGGAGTGGGCGTGGGGCTCTCATGTTAAAGATCACTGCAGGTGCAGGGAGTGGGGCTCATGTTAAAGATCACTGCAGGTGCAGGGAGTGGGCGTGGGGCTCTCATGTTAAAGATCACTGCAGGTGCAGGGCGTGGGGCTCTCATGTTAAAGATCACTGCAGGTGCAGGGCGTGGGGCTCTCATGTTAAAGATCCCTGCAGGTGAATAGAGGTATGTACACGTCGCCCCCTCGGAAGTTACCCTTTGCGCATGACGTATCCGTAGAAGGAGTTGAGGATGCACTTGTGAGCCAGCTGCAGGGACTCGTACAGAATCTCCATGTTCTTGCAGCGCTTCACCTCGGCGGCGTCACCGCTCTCACACGCAGAAGACAGCTTCTTCTTCCACACCTGCAGGGTCCCGGGAGAGATGGGGGGGGAGAGAGAGAGGCACGAGAGAGAGGCACGAGAGGCGAGAGAGAGAAGCGAGAGAGAGAGAGAGAAGCGAGAGAGAGAGAGAGAGAGAGGCGAGAGAGAGAGAGAGGCGAGAGAGAGAGAGAGGCGAGAGAGAGAGAGAGAGGCGAGAGAGAGAGAGAGAGGCGAGAGAGAGAGAGAGAGGCGAGAGAGAGAGAGAGAGGCGAGAGAGAGAGAGGCGAGAGAGAGAGAGAGGCGAGAGAGAGAGAGGCGAGAGAGAGAGAGAGGCGAGAGAGAGAGAGAGGCGAGAGAGAGAGAGAGGCGAGAGAGAGAGACAGGCGAGAGAGAGAGACAGGCGAGAGAGAGAGACAGGCGAGAGAGAGAGACAGGCGAGAGAGAGAGACAGGCGAGAGAGAGAGACAGGCGAGAGAGAGAGAGAGGCGAGAGAGAGAGACAGAGAGAGAAAGAGACAGAGAGACAGAGAGAGACAAAGAGAGAGAGAGGAGAAAGAGAGGAGAAAGAGAGGAGAAAGAGAAAGAGAGGAGAAAGAGAGGAGAGAGAGAGAGAGGGGACCATACAAATCAGTCAAACAGATCAACGTGCAAGAGGGAAGCATAGTTCAGAAAGAGAAAAGAGCTAGAACATTGAGGCCATGCGCTGAAGCTGGACGGTGGCAGGTTAAGGGGGAAATGTCTGGAAGTACTTCACGGAAAGGGCCGTTAAGTCCTGAAAAAACCTCCCAGAGGTGGCAGGGGCAGACACGGTAAGGAAGTTTAAACATGCTAGGGACAGACATAAGGCAATCCTGGGAATTAAAAAAAAAACAGAGAGAAAATAGGGTCTGAGGTCTCGCAGCAGACAGGAGAATGGGCAAGCCGGGGGGGATCAAGTGGGACTTCATCAGCCGTCAAGATCTGTGCGAGAAGCCCTCACCTTGTGCAGCCCCTTAAACTCGTATCTCCGATCACGGAAAGCGCGCACCGTGTCCACGTAGAAAGAGTTCTCGCGCTGGCAGATGGTGGTGACGCGATCCTCCAGCCTGGTGACACGGATCTTCTTGTACGCTTTCCTGCAGTAATCTGACAGCAAGGGGGTGGGGGGGAAGAGAAGGACGTTAGGGACACAGCCCAGGCACCGAGCGGTCACCCATCCCCGCCGGCCCAAAGCGGCGTATCATCTCCACACAGAGAATGGCTGCCCGTGACACCCGGTTATTAAAGGTTTGGGAAGGAAAACCCGGTGTGATGGGCCTTCAATCCAGAGCCACAGAGTCGGTTTTGAAGTTTTATGGCAGGAGGGGCCAATGCCAGTCCTCAAGAGCCACCGACAGGGATATCCCTGCTTCAGCACAGGTGGCGCAGACTAATTAAGCCACCTGTGCTGAAGCAGGGATATCCCCAATACCTGGCCTGCTGGTGGCCCTTGAGGACTGGAGCTGTCCAGTCCCGGTTTATGGCATCGTTGTTAGGAAAACGCAGCAAATGTGTGAAAAATCAGATTTGTCTCCCAGGTCTCTTTTCCCGATCGGCCGTTTCTAAAAAGACTCTTTCTTCCGAAATCGGTGAAACGCAGCATTGCATTTAAGTATATTTTAATTTCCAAAGCGCCAACAAGGTCTGCAGCCAAGGAAAGAGGCCCACAGGGAAATATCATGCAAAACGTGCAAGAACAACAACAAAAACCAGACCTGGAAATCCCTGTCCCGGAGAGCTTACAATCTAAGTGGTATATTAGCAGATTTAGGCTGAGATTATAGTGCGCGCTGCGAGAACAACATACTTCTTCCCTATGGGGCCGAACATAGTGCGCGCAACCGCGCTAGAGGCTCGGTCAATGAGAGGGAACCAGCCTGGTGACGCGTCCGCCACGCCTCCCCAATCGCTGGAAGCGGAGTTCACCCAACGCTCGGGCACCAGGCGCGCGAGATGCCATGTGCGCACGGTAATCTCAGCCGTAAGAGACAGCAGGTGGCGGGGCTTTAAAGATACAGTGAAAGATAAACGGACGTGTGTGTGTGTGGTGTGTGTGGTGTGTGTGGTGTGTGTGGTGTGTGTGGTGTGTGTGGTGTGTGTGGTGTGTGTGGTGTGTGTGGTGTGTGTGTGGTGTGTGTGGTGTGTGTGGTGTGTGTGGTGTGTGTGGTGTGTGTGGTGTGTGTGTGGTGTGTATATATAATTTTTGTACGTAAATAATGAGTCTTAGGCTGAGATTATACAGCCTGCGATTATGCGCCAACCTCAAATTGGCTAATGCCTATGAGGTCACTCCATGTGTGCACTACAAGACGATCACGATTTGAAGAGACAAACAAAAATGTGTCTTTTCACGCGTTGCCGCGTGACGTGAGCTGGTTCAGCCAATGAGGGCGAACCAGCTTCGTGACGCGTTCGCCACGCCCCTGCATCGCCTCCCCAATCTCCTGCAGCCATATTCACAGATCGCTGGGGCTGCAGGAGTGCGGGAGGCTACGCGAGCGGTTCGCGCAGGGTGTATAATCTTAGCCTTAGGCTGGGGCCATGGTGCCGCAGACCGTGCGTTGCGTGAGAAATCAGTTAAACTGATTTCTCAGCGTGACAGACAGGTCACGTGAGCGGTTCGCCCAATCAGAGCGAACCAGCTCTGTGACGCCCCTAGGAACGCCCCCCCACCATGGCCGGGGAAAGCACCCGCTTTCCCACAGCCTCCGCACGCCTCAGCACGGGCAAAGGCACCATGACCCCAGCCTTAGAGGGACAGAGACATGGAAAGGTGTGTTCTAACCGGGAGATATGAGAGCAGCAGCAGCAGCAGCAGCGTAAACATACCATCCCATCTACTGTAGTGCCGACGAGTACTGTATTCTAAAACAAATCTGGGGCCCAGGTACATGCTGAGTACATGCTGCAACATTTCAGTGACATTTCTGCAGACAGACTAATGGCCCATCGGATTAACAGCGGGGGTCCCTGGCAGTCCCATTCAAACGGAATGGGACTGCCAGGGACCCCTGCGGTGCTAATCCGATGGGCCATTAGTCTGTCTGCAGAAATGTCAGTGAAATGTTTGCAGCATGTACCTGGGTCTTGTTGGTGAAAGCCCCAGATTTTCCAAGGCAAGTGTAAGGCAATTTTTGGAATACTCGACGCACCTGTATAACCCGCGCTACTGTCTCACTCACCTGCCAGGCGCTTCTTCTCATACTTGGCCTGCTCCTCCCGGTTCAGCTCATGAAAGGCTCGGGGGGGCTTCCCGGGCCAGAGAGCGGGGAACTTCTCAGACTCCAGCTGCTGCTGTATGCGGTGATATTCACTGCGGCTGGCGGGCACTGTGGGAAGACCAAAACCACGAAGCAATGAGAGACTCTTCCACGGATGCAACCACGCTGCGATATGGGAGCAGAGCGTTAACAGCGGCGGACATGAACAGCACATCACGCAGTATCGCTGGGAGACAACCCGTGTAGGCGCTTAAGCGGAAATCTCCCCGTTGTGTCTACAAGGAAGGACAAAAAGTAATGTATTTTAAAGCAGCAGTCCAAGCTGCTGTTTCCCTCCCTTTAATAAGTGCTTCAATACAATCCACACGATTAGTAATTAGCCAAGATGCCGATCGATCTGTTCTCCTGTGATCGATTGGCGGACCTTTGGCTCTGGGTTCACTAAATGTCTGTCAGTGCAGCAGAAGGGGACCAAAGATGCAAAGTTCTGTGGGGAAGATCATGTGACCAAGCAGTCACTAGATACAATTGGTGCACTGCTAGAGAGAGGGCAGGGCTCAAAAAGGGGTGTGTCAGAGTCTGTTTCAGAAGAGGAAGGGGATGTGACTTTGTAAATGGTTGCTATATAAACAAAAAATGCTTGTTACATTATAATACATTAAAAATGTCATTCAGAGATGTTTAAAAAAATAAAAGAAAAATAAATGCCACAAGTATTTTTTCATAGTACAGAATTGATTTATTTATATAATAAATAAATAAATAAATAAAAACACATGCAGGATATTGCTTGGTTTGGGGCTGGTTCAAGAAAAAGTGTGCTGGGTCGTTGGGTTCTCAGCATTAAATGGGACAATGCCCCTTAGCACCAATGTGAACCAATTCCAATGACATTTAACCCTTTGGAAGTCTACAGACGTAGCTACTACGTTATGGGATCTGGAACGCCAGGGGCCCCTTGATGTACTGTACTAGTTACGTCATCATCTTATTGCTCGTTTGTGTAAGGGAGACCGCATCCTGAATCAGGGACGGTGCGATCACTAGTGCTGGTTCCCTGGTCACTCCGGTACTCAGAGTTAAAGGGTGAGTGACCCAAAACCTGACACCTATGCTGTAACATTTAAAGGGTGTGTTGTATGTCTTTATTTATATAGCGCCATTAATGTACATAGCGCTTCACAGCAGTAATACACTTTGTAATCATATAAATAACAAATAATACACACAACAGATCACAGGAATAAGTGCTTCAGACATAAAAGTAGCATTGTGGCAGAGGACGCTCTGCTCCGAAGAGCTTACAGTCTAATTGGTAGGAGGATGTTCCGGTTAGTGCGTCTGCAGGGAGCCAAGCTCTATGTATCACGTGTATAGTATCAGCCACGGTGCTACTCATATGCTTCCTTAAGCAAGTGTGTCTTAATGTGTGTGTTAGTGAGACTTGGGAGGGGGGGATTGCCTCTGGCTGCTCCCCTGTGTGAGATGCCCCTGTGTGATCAGCAAGCGCTTGTACAGCCAGAGCCCCCCCTCCCCACCTCCCCTTATCTTTACTGGCTCTCTGATAAGGACAGGCGGTAAGGCCTGGGACCCGCTGCGCCCGGCGGCGCGGGCGGCTGCACAGGCTTTCCCCACCAGCAGGGGAATCCTCCCGAGCCGGTCCCGGCCCCCCCTGGCTGCACAGCTCACTACACGCTGTGACGCGTCAGCCGCTATGGGATACAAGAGAATTGTAATCCCTAGCTTCGACGCGTCACGTGGTGTGGCTGTGAGCCAATGAGGAGGGGAGGCTTCGGGAGGAGGAGAGGCTTCGGGGAGCGGGGAGGAGTGTGGAGTGCCTGCCTCTGTGTGTGTGTGTGTGTGTGTGTGTGTATGCGTGTGTGTGGGTGTGTATGTATGCGTGTGTGTGTGTGTGTGTGTGTGTGTGTGTGTATGTATGTGTGTGTGTGTGTGTGTGTGTGTGTGTGTGTGTGTGTGTGTTGCTTGTGATTCAATCAGCAGCTCCAGCCCGAGCCCGTGGAGGGAGGGAGGGGGGGGAGAGTAGCGGGTCCCTCCGCTGAAGCCACGCCCCCACCTCCCTCAAGCCTCCCACCTCCGCCCACCTCCCGCTCCCTACAGACCGCATATCGCGGTCTGTGTATGTCAGCGCCCCGCCTGTCTGCAGCGCGGGAGCGCTGACGGAGGGAGCGGGGCCTTAGCCTAAGGGGGAAGAAAATACTTCCCCTTTCAGAGGCCCACAAGATATTCAAGTGGCTGGCAGGCAGGCAAAAATGCTCCCGCCCTATCGCACAAAAGTAAACAGGGTTTTCTGTGGGAGCAACACCTCCAAATGACGCTCATTTTATGAAGTGGCCAAAAAAAGGCTTTAATCCTTATGCTGCCAGAGGGGCGAAATAAAATTAACATTTTAAAAAAACAGGAAGGTGATCCGGGTCAATAACACAGATCTACGTTTCAGAAACCACGAGAGTGAAACGCGTCAGACTATTTTAGAAAGCGACGCGAGCCAGATTTCTTCACGAGAGATCGATTCTACAACAAAGGAAAGGGTCACTGTAAGTAAAAATAAATAGGGCATATAAATAAAAACAGGAGTAGGGATACGGTCTACTTTTAACCCATCCTCCTCCTCGAGGGCCACCAACAGGTCAGGTTTTCAGGGAATCCCTGCTTCAGCACAGGTGGTGCAGTCAAAAACAAGTCAAAGACTGCACCACCTGGGCTGAAGCAGGGATATCCTGAAAACCTGACCTGTTGGTGGCCCCTGTGCTGAAGCAGGGATATCCTGAAAACCTGACCTGTTGGAGGCCCCTGTGCTGAAGCAGGGATATCCTGAAAACCTAACCTGTTGATGGCCCTTGAAGACTAGTGCTGGCCAACCTCTGGTTTAAAAAGCTGGAAAGGAGTCGCAATGTTGGCTCGAACTCGGTTTAAACCCCCATTAGCACAGCACTGAAGGCGTTAACAGAAACAGCAATACATCTACAGTAATGTTCATTAGATAGAATGAGCAGGAAACTTGGTCTCTAATGACCCGCTCGGGCTTATGAAAGGGATCCCCGCTCCCTCCAGACACTTTGCAGACAGACGAGAGTAATTGCTTCTGCAGTTAATCATGGAGTCAATAAAAAGACTGCAGCCGGAGATCAATCTTCATTAGTGGGAATGAGAAGGATCTGAGAGCTGCAGCGGCCATTAGGACTGCAGGATTACATTAGGAACGGATTACTAGATCAGCAAATGACGGATCCATTGTGATCTACACGGAAAGATGCTCGGCAAATGAATATAGATCGTTTTTTTAAAATGCTGGGTCATGTCAATATTATTTTCTATACAGCTACAGTGTCAACTGCACTGGAATCCCTGCCACTTCCATAACGCTTTATATAAGGGTTTAAACAGAATAGCCAAGGGGAAGAAAGGAAATAAAGCCAAAGAGAATACCGGGTACAACAGAAAGAACTAGAAGATAAGATAAAATGAACCAACGTTAATATTGCTATACACCCGGGGAATAGGGGGGCCATATTTACCACAAACCCTACGCGTTTCGAGGTACAATCTCATTTTACATGCCAAGGGCATATGGATATTAAAGGTCACTGGGATTGAACCCTGGTTCCCCCACTTCATAAGTAGGGTTACCCCTACACTATTCATTATTAAAGCAGCCGCTCATTGTAAAAAACATTGTGAAACCTCGCCACCGATTATCCTAAACATGGATTTTAACCCTGAGAGTTTTGCATTGGTTTGCTGGCCCCTCGGGCACTCGGGGGTTATTGCTCCTTTGGCAGTGATAACCGGTTATAAAGGGGCCACTTACTGAACTCCCCTCTCCATTGCCACGTCATCCTGCGCTGGCAGTTGGCTCCGGGCTTGTTAAAGTCACAGGCAGCACATGTAGCTTCATCCACCATAGCGGAGGGCTGGGGAGAAATAGGTGCGCAGGTCAGGCGGGTGCAGATCGGGACACACCCTCATCTCCCAACTTTATAGGGATGTGTGTGGGGTGTGGATAGAGATAGAGACACACACAGACAGAGACACAGACACACAGAGGGACACAGACAGAGAGACACAGACACACAAAGACACACAGGGACGCAGATACAGAGACAGATGCACAGACAGATGCACGCACGCACAGACAGAGACGCAGAGACAGACACAGAGAGAGAGACAGACGCACAGACACACAGAGATGCACAGACAGAGACACACACACACACACACAGACAAGAGACTTTCTTTTCAAAATCAAACATTTTTGTGTTTCTTTCTTGTAATTTTTATTATAATTACAAGGTTGCGGGGCAGGGTATTTATAATAGAAGGATTGATTTTTGCTCATATTTATTTTAATGTTTGTTTTTTTCCCCTTTTTGATCTAATGAATCGGCGACAACACCCTCTATTCTGGAGAAATATTCATGTCAACTTATTTGTATCCAGACACCCGGGGCGACGCGATACGACAGCACAGGCGGCAATCTGGGGCTGCAACCAACCTGCAGGCGGTTGGTGAGGATAATATTGGGGTACATAGCCCCTACGTCCAGATGGTAAATGAGGGGGCACTCTATTCGGTTCGGCACCTCCTTCAGCGAGTTCAGCTTCTTTTTAATCTCGTCGCAAACCTGCAGCAGAGTGGAGAAGGAGGAGGGGTGTTGGGATTTGGAAGCTCACAGAGGGATGGGGGGGGGGGGGGGGAGAAAGGGGGGTAGGGCGACAGCCACAGGCGGCGGTTACCTCTTGGAGGTTGGTGACCTGCTCCAGCGGCACTTGCTCTTCTTCCTCTATAGCGTGACGCAACGTCAACTCAACGCGCTGCAGCAGCAAGTCAAAGGCAGCGGGGTTCTGTGGGGGGGACGCCGTGTGACAAGTAAACCAACATGGACACCACCAGAAAGGATTGCAAACCCCGTGAAAGGAAATCCAGGTACTTCACCAAAACGGAGTGCCCAGGGACTCCCAAAGTGGGGTTTTTAACCGGCATACAGGCGGTCCTCGCATCCGCTTTCCGTCGGATGCCTCACCCGCCGCCTCATAATGCAGTCCGCTGGACGCATTATCCGCCGGTCACCGCCCCCGAATAACCACGACCCGCAATCCAAACGGCCCCGTTACCCGCCGGCTGTTTGCGGGAGTGCATCCCGTCGGATAAGCGAGGACCCACTGTACCGGAACCTGTCACGCTTGGAAACATAGGTGAAGGCCGCCATTTTTATTCCCCTGGCGGGCTTTTAAGAATTGTGATCTTGTTTGCAATGCTGCGCTCGAGTTCCAAGAGCGGTTATACAAAAGCGCGGCGCTCTCCGGGGGTTCAGTTATCTTGCGAGAAGTCAGGAATCGTCGTATCGGTCTTTGCGCTGAATCATAACTTCAGTCAGCAGATGCTTTATTTATTTAACCCCTTCAGGGCACTTTTCACATATTTCACAGAGTTTAGCACACAGGACAATAAGAAATTGCTTATATTTGTGTAGGTAGCTGCTAAACGGAGGTTACAGTGACGAGGTTGGCGGCTTCAATCATGTTTTGATCAAAAGATGCAACCAAATGTCTCCTGTGTCACACAGACGTCGGATCTAAATGTAAACATGCCTCTAGTATATATTAGCCCAAATTGTTAGAAGCGCTGGATCTGTTCTTTGTTTCCCATATATGCAAGGCTGATCCTTTTACCGGCAACACACTTCTTAGGCCGCGGTTATAGTAGGCGGGCGGGCGGAGCACGTGGCGTTGTGCGCACCTGCCCCAGAGGCGATTCGCGACCTTTGGGATGGAGAGGGGGGGAAACGCGACGGGGAGGCGTGTCGAAGTTGTGCCCGTGATGTCACGTGAGCGGTTCGTCGTCATTGGCCGAGCCACCTCGCGTGACCCGGCCGTCGTGCGACAAAAATCAAATGTATTGGTCTGCTGGAGAACGGCGCGCGGGCGCGCTCGGTGTCCTGCCTCAGAGGTACGGCCTTTTGTTCGGAGTATGGCCGCGGCCTAAAGGGAGGAGCGCAGGCAGCGTGCACAGGATCGGTCTTGGAGAAGTGGAACCTTGGGGTGGAATTGTCCTAGCTGCCCACAGTGGCCTCCCAGAATGTAAGCGCTCGGCCCACACTATCAGCCCTGTTGTACTCATTTCTAAAACTAAAAACACACCAAAAACAAAACCCCATTCCCGCCTGGCCCATTGTTTTGTAAAATATTGATTCGTTTTTACAGCAACGGAACCAGGTCGTCGGCCAGAGATAAATATGGCTTTTAAAATGTATTTATAGCAAATACAAATCTCACTTGTGAGGACATTCCGCCTGAGACACGTGGTCTGCAACCTGCCTTTCACCATTATCTCTTAGCGCTTCCACTGCAGCCAGGGTTTCTGGGTAATGACATGCAAATGAGCACACCTTTAGCTACAAATTGCATGTCATTTCCCAGAATCCCTGGCTGCAGTGGAAGCGCTAAGGAGGTAATGGGGAGAGACAGGGTTGCAGACCCGCCTGAGACAAGCGAATGTGCTCACATGTGGGATTTTTATTTGCGGTACACTGTACGGTGTGGGGGGGGGTTTTCGTCACTTATTTACCCACCACAATTTATACCATGTGTGATTGAAATGTAGTTATACAAAACTGCCCATCTGCAATGACAAGGCAGAAGGCACGCAAGAAAAAGAGAAGGGAAAGTTTCTGCACCTTTAGCAGTGAAAACAGATATAAATTGGAGTTTATACACCAGTCTCCTTGCTGCAAATCTTGGGGAAAAACAACAAAACGACTCAGATTTATATTCACGGATAAACCTGGTGACTTCCCGGTTTGTATTCGTTTTGGCAACTGGTTGCTAAATGACCTCAGCAGCGATTCCCTATTCCCGTCCTTGAGGGCCACCAACGGGCCAGTTATTAAGGATCTCTCTGCTTCAGCACAGGTGGCTCAGTTGAAGACTGAGGGACCTGTGCTCAAGGTGGGATATCCTTATTACCTGGCCTGTTGGGGCCTGGCCTTATTACCTGGCCTTACTGAGCCACCTGTGCTGAAGCGGGGATATCCTTATTACCTGGCCTGTTGGTGGCCCTTGAGGACTGATGTTAGGAACCCCTGCCGTAGTGTGCATGCTGAATGTCGGTGATAAAGCACAACACGGACACTGCGATAGTATCGGCAGCGGAGTCCGGTAGGAATCCTAGTCTGGTTGAGTCACGCTTACATGTCACACACATCTACCCAGCACGCACCATTTTGAAGCGGCAGGGTATGTCGCTGCGGAACACCCCGGACTCCAGCGCCTCCACGTGGCCGCCCACGTACGTCTCAGAGTCCAGCACGTGGCCGTCGCTGGTCAGCTTGTTGAACACGGTCTCCTGCTTGTTGGGGAAGATGATGTTTGCGTGGTACGCCTGCACCATGAGCAGCGCCTCGCACAGAGTGCCCGAACCCTTCCTCAGCACCTGTGATCAGTGAGAGTTACATACAATATCAAAGCACACAACGTGTCACACACACACACACACACACACACACACACACACAATATGCAGGCACCACAAAACAAAATACATAAAGCCATCATGGATAAATCAGACTTCTTTACAGGCGCGCGGCACAAGACCAAGGCGCGCGTCCCTCTCCTACCCCCCGGCACAAGGCCTCCCCTCCAGCCCAAGATCAAAGGATCCCCCCGCCCCGGCACAAGACCAACACCACAAGGTCTCTTGGTTACCTCATCAGGCTCCATTGGGATGATGGTGCACAGCGCAAAGATGAAAGGATGCACGTACTTCATGTACATGTAATACGTAGCCACCGCGTCCGAGACAGAGTACGTCGCTAGGACCTAAAGAGGGACGCAAAACGTGAGAGAGGAGAGAAGATCTACAGCAAAAGGAGCGAAGACGACAGCAATAGGTAGCAGTGCAGGAGCACATGTATAAGAAGCGCAATGTGGCTGAGAGAGGAAGATATTTACTAAGCTGCGAATCCGCTCATCACACCGCGATCCCATGTTAATGGTCATTCACCGCGGGATCGCAGAGCGGTGTCCCCGATCGGAGCTCGGTGACCCCCTGCGCTAACATGAGGTTTGCTGGCTCTGTACCTGAGGCTCCTCGGTAGCCATGCGGCACATCTCCTCCGGGTCCAGCTCCACCGGGTCATAGCCCAGCTTGGCCTTGGCCGCTGCTTTCAGGTTGTGGCTGCCAACTGGCAGGTAACTGTCTCTCTTCACCCACCTGGAGAGAAAGCACAAACAGTCAGCTCTTCCCAGAGAAGCCGGGCTACCACACAACGTCACCCTATTCCTACATTAAATGTGTGAACTATACTGCAGTGTGCTGCTTGCCCCTTTGGGAATGAAGGGCTTACACACGTACACCCCCCAAGCTAGTGAGCAAACCATGGAAGCTTTTAGGGCTACAACATCCCTCACCCTATGAAATACGGAGGCGCGGTCTTTGCCCGCGTTACAGGAAGAGCAGCAGCCACTTTCAGGGGGTGGCAGGACTCTGGATATTAATTAAAATCCATTTGTTCGCTCTGCACCATCCCAACTCTTGCGTTCTGCTCAAGGATGTCTTCTCTCTACCCCCTTTGTCTCTAAAGCCCTCTCCCGCCTTAATCCTTTTTCACTGACTGCCCCACACCTCTGGAATGTCCTTCCCCTCAGTACCCGACTAACACCCTCTCTATCCACCTTTAAGACCCACCGTAAAACACACCTGCTTAACAGAGCATATGAATAGCACCGTGACTGATACTATACACCTCATACATAAAGCTTGGTCCCTGGCAGATGCACTTACCAGAACTCCCTCCTACTGTCTCTGTACGTTCCTACCAACTACCAATTAGACTGTAAGCTCTTCGGGGCAGGGACCCATTTTCCTAATGTTACTTATGTCTGAAGCGCTTCTTCCCATTATGTGTTATTTGTATTATTTGTTATTTATATGATTGTCCCGTGTATTACTGCTGTGAAGCTCTATGTACATTAATGGCGCTACATAAATAAAGACATACACTCATACATACATTTGCATCAACTGCAGAGAGCCCATATTAAAGAGGGGTATGGTGAACCTGGAAAGGTGCGTGTTCATGTGAAGGTATTTTATACCTGAAACAATCCATATGAATGCACGAAGGGGACTTATACTCCCCCATGTTATCCTTCTGGAAGCCGATCTCTTGGAGCATGTTCATCCCGTGGACCGCGGCACGAGTTTCCACGAAAGGCCTGCAACACACAGGAAGTTTCAGCCAGCGTCCGTATTGACGGGGACGCCCCTCTTCTATACAAAAAGGGAAGGAAGGAGGCTGTGAGGGGAACAGGAAGAGGAGACGGCAAGGACTTACCAGTCAAAGAAGTCCCCGTTGTATGTTACAATTATACTGGGTCTGGTTTCCTGGATGTGCTCAAACCATCGCTGGATCATATGTGCCTGAAGCAAGAGCATAAAATCAGTGATCACCGGCGACAGAGACCACGGGACTACCAAGCAGGATGTCCCAGGGCGACTCGTTACCTCGTCCGGCTCGTTAAAGATGCAGAACGGCCCCTCGTACTCCGGCTTCGGGGTGAACTCAAAGTCTTCGATGTCCTCCGACACGATCTCCCGGTTTGTGATTAGGTAACCCTAAAAAAAACACAGGAAGGAAAGAGGGCTGGAGACAGAGAACCCCAAAATCTCCCCTCTGCACGTGACAAACACACACACACACACACACACACACGACTTTACCAACTCTCGAATTGAGAGTCAAATAATACACAAACACACCCGCTCTACACCATCATACCTTGGCGTTGCCACTCCCCATTTTAGATTGTAAGCTCCCCGGAGCAGGGACCCGGTTGCTCACTATACCAGTATGTGCGAACATTGTTGAATTATCCTGCTGCCTCACACCCAGGGTACTTGCAGACTATGTTAGCTCCTTATAGATAAGCGAGATCAGTAACGGAAAGCCCTCCTGACTGACCTGTCCATCAATCATATAGGAGATCATCATTATCTGGTCCGATTCTGCGTCTGGGAACTTCAGGGGAAGTTTGGTGGTTTCGATGTCAAACGCCAGAACTACTGGATCCTGCGTGGAGGTAAGAACAGGTAAGAGGCCACTGTGAGTGATCCGGAGATCCTCTATACAGTTAAGATTCAACAAAGTATTCCGGCCGCTCCTCTTACCGTGCACCCCACAACTGGAACAATCTACCGGAGACTCTCACAGCCGCAACCAGTCTAAGTTCTTTCAAAACTAAGGCGGTCTCACGTTTTAATCTGGTCTGTAACTGTTACATACGCCTATAACATATTATCTTTTACTGTGCATGCAATGTCTTGTTTATTATGCAACCATAGCTATGAAAACAGCGCGTAAGGATGTTCCCACTTCCACTCTTACTGGGCAGCGGGGGTGCAGAGCTGTGGCTTTCCCAGTGCAGCAGAATACTACATCCCATGGCAGTACAAAGACATTACGGAGGGTATCTGCGGACACAGCGGGCTGTAGAGGGGACACTCACCGGTCTCTCCACCAGATCGTCCCGCCGTGTTATCTCAGGAGGGTAAGAGCTGCCGCGGTATCGGACATTATACCAATGAGCCTGTGAAGCAACACGAGAGACAGAGTGAGAAAGACTAGGGCATGCTGCATACTCCGGACAGCATAGACCTGAATGGAAGGAGTCAGAGCAGCTCTTGTAGGAGAACCTAGAACGTCGTATACAAAGACATAACAAAACCGTATAAGTCAATGCGTGATGTATTGTGACATTGTTGAGATGGGGTTTACTTATTATCCCGCTGATAAAGGAGGAGGTAGGAGTCTAGGTAATGTGCATTTATTACAGTATCAATCCCAATGAAGGCCTTATATGGACAGAAACATTGATACATGTCTAATGATTTTAGATCATTATGTAGGAGGGCCTGCCTGGTATACCTGCCTTACAGCCGCTGTTGTACTAAAATATAGATGCAATAAATGACATGCTAATACACGTAGTTTGCTATTCTGGGGACCGGTGATATGATCAACTTACACTGAAACGTCTCTCCCTGGAAAGGAGGATTTCCTCTTCTACTCACCACGTGTATCTTTAGGTCTATGGACAGGCGTACGTGGTACGGGACATCATACTCCCGCATGTCCACTATGTTTTCCATCTGATCGGAGATCTTCTTAGAGGGGCCCTCCTCCTCTGCTGCAAAGCTGCTCCCGGTCAGAGCGCTAGAAGGGAGAGGGACCACAATGTGTGAGAGGGGGAGAGGGGGAGTGAGAGTGTGTGAGACGGGGAGAGAGAAAGAGAGAAGAGAGAAAGAAGAAAAGAGAAAAAGGAAAGAGAGACAGACAATGTGTGAGAGAAGCCACAATATGAGAGAGTGAGAGACAATGTGACACAGACAGCCAACAGGCCATACTAAATAAGCCATAAGACACCTCCCCACCCTGAAAGACATCATGGCCGCATTTATGTGAATGGGCCATAGAGAAACGGTTTTACTGAGCGATTCCGTCTATAAAGCACCTTCTGGGCAGAGGACCATAAATAAAATGTAGACACGTTGCAGCCCACTTACTTGCATGTGCTGCAAGGGGCCATATTTACAGATCCATGCTACGCAGGGACTTATGAAGCAACGCTGCTTAGAAAATATGGCCCAGTGTGCCCACCATTACAGCATCAGTACCACCTACGGGTCAATGGTTTGGGTCATATTTGGTGTTCGACTTTGAGACTGTCTGACCCACTTTTGTCACTGACTTTATCCCCCTCGTCTAGGCCTCCCCCAAGTTGGGAAGGAGGCCGGCTGGCGGTGCCCAGACAGGGGGCAGCGGTACCTGGACAGCATCGCTGTGTAAGTGTCACTCGCGTGGTCTCGCTCCTTGTTCTTCCTCACCGCCGGGGAGATCTCCTTCCTCACTTTCACCAGGTCGTCCACCGAGTGGAAATATAATTTGATGTAGCTCCGCTTCAAACCCACCAGGTGGTTCGGCTGCAGGAAGACCAAATAAAGACTGCACTGTGGCTCGGGCGTCACAGGCTGTGCGCGGCCCTAAACCTGAGGTTACACATGCGCGGCCCTAAACCTGAGGTTACACATGCGCGGCCCTAAACCTGAGGTTACACATGCGCGGCCCTAAACCTGAGGTTACACATGCGCGGCCCTAAACCTGAGGTTACACATGCGCGGCCCTAAACCTGAGGTTACACATGCGCGGCCCTAAACCTGAGGTTACACATGCGCGGCCCTAAAGACGCGGTTACGCGTGCGCGGCCCTAAAGACGCGGTTACGAACGTGTGCCCCTAAACCAGAGGTTACAAGTGCGCGGCCCTAAAGACGCGGTTGCGCGCACGTGGCCCTAAAAACACGGTTACGCGTGCGGTCAGTATATAAAGTTACATCAACATTCAAGCATCTGCAAGTTACACAGAGAGCTTCTATACGTGACGGTTACAAGTTACACAGAGAGCTTCTATACGTGACGGTTACAAGTTACACAGAGAGCTTCTATACGTGGCGGTTACAAGTTACACAGAGAGCTTCTATACGTGACGGTTACAAGTTACACAGAGAGCTTCTATACGTGACGGTTACAAGTTACACAGAGAGCTTCTATACGTGGCGGTTACAAGTTACACAGAGAGCTTCTATATGTGACGGTTACAAGTTACACAGAGAGCTTCTATACGTGACGGTTACAAGTTACACAGAGAGCTTCTATACGTGACGGTAACAAGTTACACAGAGAGCTTCTATACGTGACGGTTACAAGTTACACAGAGAGCTTCTATACGTGACGGTTACAAGTTACACAGAGAGCTTCTATACGTGACGGTTACAAGTTACACAGAGAGCTTCTATACGTGACGGTTACAAGTTACACAGAGCTTCTATACGTGACGGTTACAAGTTACACCGAGAGCTTCTATACGTGACGGTTACAAGTTACACCGAGAGCTTCTATACGTGCCGGTTACAAGTTACACAGAGAGCTTCTATAAGTGACGGTTACAAGTTACACAGAGAACTTCTATAAGTGACGGTTACAAGTTACACAGAGAGCTTCTATACGTGACGGTTACAAGTTACACAGAGAGCTTCTATACGTGACGGTAACATGTTACACAGAGAGCTTCTATACGTGACGGTTACAAGTTACACAGAGAGCTTCTATACGTGACGGTTACAAGTTACACAGAGAGCTTCTATACGTGACGGTTACAAGTTACACAGAGCTTCTATACGTGACGGTTACAAGTTACACAGAGCTTCTATAGGTGGCGGTTACAAGTTACACAGAGAGCTTCTATACGTGGCGGTTACACGTTACACAGAGAGCTTCTATACGTGGCGGTTACAAGTTACACAGAGAGCTTCTATACGTGACGGTTACAAGTTACACAGAGAGCTTCTATACGTGACGGTTACAAGTTACACAGAGAGCTTCTATATGTGACTGTTACAAGTTACACAGAGAGCTTCTATACGTGACGGTTACAAGTTACACAGAGAGCTTCTATAGGTTACAAGTTACACAGAGAGCTCCTATACGTGGCGGTTACAAGTTACACAGAGAGCTTCTATACGTGGCGGTTACAAGTTACACAGAGAGCTTCTATACGTGACGGTTACAAGTTACACAGAGAGCTTCTATACATGACGGTTACAAGTTACACAGAGAGCTTCTATACGTGACGGTTACAAGTTACACAGAGAGCTTCTATAGGTTACAAGTTACACAGAGAGCTCCTATACGTGGCGGTTACAAGTTACACAGAGAGCTTCTATACATGGCGGTTACAAGTTACACAGAGAGCTTCTATACGTGACGATTACAAGTTACACAGAGAGCTTCTATACGTGACGGTTACAAGTTACACAGAGCTTCTATACGTGACGGTTACAAGTTACACAGAGAGCTTCTATACGTGACTGTTACAAGTTACACAGAGAGCTTCTATACGTGACTGTTACAAGTTACACAGAGAGCTTCTATACGTGACGGTTACAAGTTACACAGAGAGCTTCTATAGGTTACAAGTTACACAGAGAGCTCCTATACGTGGCGGTTACAAGTTACACAGAGAGCTTCTATACGTGACGGTTACAAGTTACACAGAGCTTCTATACGTGATGGTTACAAGTTACACAGAGAGCTTCTATAGGTTACAAGTTACACCGAGAGCTTCTATACGTGCGGTTACAAGTTACACAGAGAGCTTCTATACGTGACGGTAACAAGTTACACAGAGAGCTTCTATACGTGACGGTTACAAGTTACACAGAGAGCTTCTATACGTGACGGTTACAAGTTACACAGAGAGCTTCTATACGTGGCGGTTACAAGTTACACAGAGAGCTTCTATACGTGACGGTTACAAGTTACACAGAGAGCTTCTATAAGTGACGGTTACACGTTACACAGAGAGCTTCTATAAGTGACGGTTACAAGTTACACAGAGCTTCTATACGTGACGGTTACAAGTTATACAGAGAGCTTCTATACGTGGCGGTTACAAGTTACACAGAGAGCTTCTATACGTGGCGGTTACAAGTTACACAGAGAGCTTCTATACGTGACGGTTACAAGTTACACAGAGAGCTTCTATACGTGACGGTTACAAGTTACACAGAGAGCTTCTATACGTGACTGTTACAAGTTACACAGAGAGCTTCTATACGTGACGGTTACAAGTTACACCGAGAGCTTCTATACGTGACGGTTACAAGTTACACCGAGAGCTTCTATACGTGACGGTTACAAGTTACACAGAAAGCTTCTATGGGTTACAAGTTACACAGAGAGCTCCTATACGTGGCGGTTACAAGTTACACAGAGAGCTTCTATACGTGGCGGTTACACAGAGAGCTTCTATACGTGACGATTACAAGTTACACAGAGAGCTTCTATACGTGACGGTTACAAGTTACACAGAGCTTCTATACGTGACGGTTACAAGTTACACAGAGAGCTTCTATAGGTTACAAGTTACACAGAGAGCTTCTATAGGTTACAAGTTACACCGAGAGCTTCTATACGTGGCGGTTACAAGTTACACCGAGAGCTTCTATACGTGACGGTTACAAGTTACAGAGAGCTTCTATACGTGACGGTTACAAGTTACAGAGAGAGCTTCTATTCGTGACGGTTACAAGTTACACAGAGAGCTTCTATACGTGGCGGTTACAAGTTACACAGAGAGCTTCTATACGTGGCGGTTACAAGTTCCACAGAGAGCTTCTATACGTGACGGTTACAAGTTACACAGAGAGCTTCTATACGTGACGGTTACAAGTTACACAGAGAGCTTCTATACGTGACGGTTACAAGTTGCACAGAGAGCTTCTATACGTGACGGTTACAAGTTGCACAGAGAGCTTCTATATGTGGCGGTTACAAGTTACACTGAGAGCTTCCATACGTGACGGTTACACAGAGATTCTATACGTGGCGGTTACAAGTTACACAGAGAGCTTCTATACGTGGCGGTTACAAGTTACACAGAGCTTCTATACGTGACGGTTACAAGTTGCACAGAGAGCTTCTATATGTGGCGGTTACAAGTTACACTGAGAGCTTCCATACGTGACGGTTACACAGAGATTCCATACGTGACGGTTACAAGTTACACAGAGAGCTTCTATACGTGACGGTTACAAGTTACACAGAGAGCTTCTATACGTGGCGGTTACAAGTTACACAGAGAGCTTCTATACGTGGCGGTTACAAGTTACACAGAGATTCTATACGTGACGGTTACAAGTTACACAGAGAGCTTCTATACGTGGCGGTTACAAGTTACACAGAGAGCTTCTATACGTGGCGGTTACAAGTTACACAGAGATTCTATACGTGGCGGTTACAAGTTACACAGAGATTCTATACGTGACGGTTACAAGTTACACCGAGAGCTTCTATACGTGACGGTTACAAGTTACACAGAGAGCTTCTATACGTGGCGATTACAAGTTACACAGAGATTCTATACGTGGCGATTACAAGTTACACAGAGAGCTTCTATACGTGGCGATTACAAGTTACACAGAGAGCTTCTATACGTGGCGGTTACAAGTTACACAGAGAGCTTCTATACGTGGCGGTTACAAGTTACACAGAGAGCTTCTATACGTGGCGGTTACAAGTTACACAGAGAGCTTCTATACGTGGCGGTTACAAGTTACACAGAGAGCTTCTATACGTGACGGTTACAAGTTACACAGAGAGCTTCTATACGTGGCGGTTACAAGTTACACAGAGAGCTTCTATACGTGGCGGTTACAAGTTACACAGAGAGCTTCTATACGTGGCGGTTACAAGTTACACAGAGAGCTTCTATACGTGGCGGTTACAAGTTACACAGAGAGCTTCTATACGTGACGGTTACAAGTTACACATAGAGCTTCTATACGTGGCGGTTACAAGTTACACAGAGAGCTTCCATACGTGACGGTTACAAGTTACACAGAGAGCTTCTATACGTGGCGGTTACAAGTTACACCGAGAGCTTCCATACGTGACGGTTACAAGTTACACAGAGAGATTCTATACGTGGCGGTTACAAGTTACACCGAGAGCTTCCATACGTGACGGTTACAAGTTACACAGAGAGCTTCTATACGTGGCGGTTACAAGTTACACCGAGAGCTTCTATACGTGGCGGTTACAAGTTACACAGAGAGCTTCTATACGTGACGGTTACACGTTACACATAGAGCTTCTATACGTGGCGGTTACACAGAGAGCTTCTATACGTGGCGGTTACAAGTTACACAGAGATTCTATACGTGACGGTTACAAGTTACACAGAGAGCTTCTATACGTGGCGGTTACAAGTTACACCGAGAGCTTCTATACGTGGCGGTTACAAGTTACACAGAGAGCTTCTATACGTGACGGTTACACGTTACACAGAGAGCTTCTATACGTGGCGGTTACACAGAGAGCTTCTATACGTGGCGGTTACAAGTTACACAGAGATTCTATACGTGACGGTTACAAGTTACACAGAGAGCTTCTATACGTGGCGGTTACAAGTTACACCGAGAGCTTCTATACGTGGCGGTTACAAGTTACACAGAGAGCTTCTATACGTGACGGTTACACGTTACACAGAGAGCTTCTATACGTGGCGGTTACACAGAGAGCTTCTATACGTGGCGGTTACAAGTTACACAGAGAGCTTCTATACGTGACGGTTACAAGTTACACATAGAGCTTCTATACGTGGCGGTTACAAGTTACACAGAGAGCTTCCATACGTGACGGTTACAAGTTACACAGAGAGCTTCTATACGTGGCGGTTACAAGTTACACCGAGAGCTTCCATACGTGACGGTTACAAGTTACACAGAGAGATTCTATACGTGGCGGTTACAAGTTACACCGAGAGCTTCCATACGTGACGGTTACAAGTTACACAGAGAGCTTCTATACGTGGCGGTTACAAGTTACACCGAGAGCTTCTATACGTGGCGGTTACAAGTTACACAGAGAGCTTCTATACGTGACGGTTACACGTTACACATAGAGCTTCTATACGTGGCGGTTACACAGAGAGCTTCTATACGTGGCGGTTACAAGTTACACAGAGATTCTATACGTGACGGTTACAAGTTACACAGAGAGCTTCTATACGTGGCGGTTACAAGTTACACCGAGAGCTTCTATACGTGGCGGTTACAAGTTACACAGAGAGCTTCTATACGTGACGGTTACACGTTACACAGAGAGCTTCTATACGTGGCGGTTACACAGAGAGCTTCTATACGTGGCGGTTACAAGTTACACAGAGATTCTATACGTGACGGTTACAAGTTACACAGAGAGCTTCTATACGTGGCGGTTACAAGTTACACCGAGAGCTTCTATACGTGGCGGTTACAAGTTACACAGAGAGCTTCTATACGTGACGGTTACACGTTACACAGAGAGCTTCTATACGTGGCGGTTACACAGAGAGCTTCTATACGTGGCGGTTACAAGTTACACAGAGATTCTATACGTGACGGTTACAAGTTACTACACACGCCCATACCTCAGTATAAATAAAAGATAAAGGGCTGCTCTTGTGCCTGACACATCGAGTCTCTTCGCCTCGGTGACAGTCTGGTAATATATTTTTCTGTTGCAGCTCTATTTCTTTGTACATCTTTTCTATACGCCGCTAGGCGACTGTTGATATGTATCGATGCATGGTTTGTGATCCCCCCCACCCTACTGTAAGAGGGGCTTCTTTTTGTCCAATTTAAATACATTTATCTCGAGAAATATACTCGTGTGACGTGTATCAGACGAAAATGCTTCTCACCTTTACTTTACACCGGGGGGGGGCTCAACTCCAGTCCCCAATAGCCACCAACAGGTCAGGTTTTCAGGATATCCCTGTTTCAGCCACCTGTGCTGAAGCAGGGATATCCCGAAAACCTGACCTGGTGGTGGTTCTTGAGGACTGGAGGTGCCCACTGCTTTAGATGCTTGAAGTGCTGGTTTGGTTTTTTTAAATCAATGCAGTGCACAGGATTAGACGACGCACAAAAACCACGGAGAGGAAACCCCACTAAAAACCCTCGTGGGGATATCCCGTTACTCACCAGGTCCAGGTCTTCCTTCGGGACGGTCTCCAGCTTGGCAAGCTTCCCCTGGAACTTCTTGGAAAGGAAAGAGGAGACCTCTCTCTCACAGCCCTGCAACGGGAGGCGTCACAAAGAGGCAGCGCCGTGACACACAACGGCACTTACAACAATATTTGTGGGAAAACGCATTGCGGCCCTTCTGCCAGCGAATGAGATAGAAGAAAAAACTGATGTGGGTGGGGCGGGTGATGTGTTGGTGCGGGTGATGTGGGTGGGGCGGGTGATGTGTGGGGGCGGGTGATGTGTGGGGGCGGGTGATGTGTGGGGGGGCGGGTGATGTGTGGGGGGGCGGGTGATGTGTGGGGGCTTGTGTATCACAAAAGCAGAAATAAATGACAAACACATTAGGGAATTGAGGGGATAAATACGTTCCCGTTATATAGCGCTCACAGTGCTGCACGAGTCGCTGCCCCAGAGAGCTTACACTCTCTCGGGGAGATTTGTTGACTTGTCCGAGGAGCGGAAACTGGCATTCTATCCAGGTTCACCAACATCAAGGGCCAATCACATTATCATTGCGCTACTCCTTCACACAATGCCCCCATTACGCAGCACGGAGGAGGAAATATGTATTCAGAGGCAGGGTTGCCAGGTGTCCAGTATTGAACCGGACGGTCTTGTATTTGGACACTTTGCCCAGTAAAAAATGAGAGTTAATAGTGGACATGTATGTGCCCGCCCGGTATTATCTCTCTGGCCATAGTGATCTGACCAGGCTTGGGGGGCCGCGGGATTTCCCTGAGCGGAGAGAGCAGGGCTGTTGCGGCAGCATCCTCCATCCCGATTGGCTGCTGCTAGGTAAGGCAGCCAATTAGCAGGGGGTGTCAGGAGCATGGGGGTGGGGCCAAGGAGAGGAGGAAGCAGCATGGAGCAGAGAGAGGTGAGAGGAGTAGGTGTGTGTTGTGTCGAGCACGTTGCAGCTTTCAGTATTTTTGGGAGAAGCCGTCTGGCAACCCTATTCAGAGGAGGAGGTGAACTAGGAAAGATACTAGATAACTGGGTTTGGATAAAAGACTTTCAGATGATAACATTTGCAGCCAATTATTGACTTATTCTCCATCACATTTCCCTCAGCCCTGCCTCACGCCCCAAACTTGCACTGGACAGAAGCAATGTTACCGAGTCCCAGCACCCAGTCTTACCTTCTTGGTAGCGATGTAGAAATAAGGTTTATACGGCAGAGCTACCTGTGAAGAGAGCAAGTTATGGGAGTTAGCAGGTATCGAACCTCGTCTCCGTGGAATTTAGGGCTTTGGAATCATCCCCTAAATATGTAGCATGTTGCATAACAAAAACACGGCTGCGCTTACCGGTAATGTTTTATTCAGTTTGAACCAGACATTATAAACGCTATGGTGGGTGAACAGAAGTGTGCAGTGTACAGGAAATAAAAATATCACGTGTGAGCACATTCACATCTCAGACAGGTCTGCAACCCTGCATTCCCCATTATCTGTTAGCATACAGTGCTTCCACTGCAGCAAGGGATTCTGGGAAATGCCTTTCAAATAAACACACAGTACAGTATTTATTCTATTGGAACACGGTCAAACAGACCTGCTGATTACTGAATGGGAGCTCGCTACCTACGGCCTTAATGCACAGGGCTTGTATGGGAGAGGCCTGCAATAAATGGCTTTGTGATGTGCGCTATCCGGCAATAAAATCATTAACACTAGTTTTAAACAAAGCTGAAGCAGTCATCATTACCCCCGTTAATGCTAAATAACACCTTAACTCAGGGTTGCGCAAACTTTTCAGTTCGCACCCCCCTATCTGCGCTCCCCCCCTCCCAGGTTTCGCAGCATCATGTGACGTCGCGTTGCCCTTTTACGCCGCGATGTCATGGCGACGCCGAAGAGCGACGCCCCCCCCAGCTTGCGTACCCCTGCCTTATCCATTGTTTTCCATCGGGCTACTACTGTTAAATAACTTGCCAGCGTTAACAAGAGCGGCAACATCTGCAAAACCCATTGGAGTCAACCTAGAAGAGGCAAAAGTGGTCCAGTTCTAGGGCAATGAGATTGCACCAGATGTATTCAAGGCAAAAAGAAATCCTTTTGGCTATGAGTTGTTTATTTTTTATTTATAGCCCTAGAATGGCACATTTGCCTTCGTACGGGACATGCCCCATTGAGGGGCAGGACAGACACCTTGTCCCACCCACCGACGCCCCTTAACGCTCACCTTAAAGCGACTGCCGTCCTCCTGGATAAAGTAATAATCCACAGCGCTGATCAGACGCTTGTCCTCGTCCAGAATCTCGTTCTGAAGAACAGGGAGAGGAAAACATTTAGCTGCCAGAGAAAATGGCAGCTGTGCTGTGGTCTAAATGGGTATTGAAGACCGAAGATTAAACATATATACTAGATTAGCAAGGTCAGCTGCACCTACTTCAAAGACAGTGCGGCCTGGAGTAGGAGAACCGAGCCCCTGTACCGCTGCCTTATTCTCTACGTTGAGCTAATATCCGACGGGCCAAATACATTGTGAGCTGCTCAGTTATAAGGAATAAGGTGGGGTTGGTTGTGTCTGCACGCACACACTGATCCCTAGGAGGTGGGCAAGGAGACGAACGCTGGGCACTCACAGGGTGCATGTTGAGAAGCCAGCCGGTCGTCTCTCCGGGCTCTTTGATCCTCTCGAAGCCATACTGAGTGTCGATCTTATCCGTCCACTGGCTGCGCTCCAGGCGCTTAGCAGCGGAGTTGGAAGAGCTCTCATCTCTGAGGGCGAAGAAGACACAGACGTCGGTCCAAGCAAGGCCGGAGGGACAATGAATTCACACACAGCGGTAGCGGGTCCAGCTCACTCTTAAACCATCGCCCCCTCGAGCCTCTGGTGATGCTTGGTTCCCCAGCAGTTGTGTTCACCAGGAGAGGTCAGGGGTCATTTTGGCGGCCAATAGAAAAGTTGCAATGTCTTCGGGAGAGGACACTGTGACTTTGTTTCACCCTGGGGCCACAATCGCAGTTTGTGCGACAAAACCAGCACACGACAACCTACACCTATCTCGGGAACCAGGTGGTCTCCCAAGGTCAGCAGACCACTGATGAGCTCTGAGGGACCCCCTGGTCCAGGAGTGCTGCTTTAAAGCCCTGCTAATTACTCATATATACAAAGCAGTGTTACTCCATAAGACACGGTCCCGCACCAGAGGGCACCTTACTGCCCATTGAAGTGGATGAGGTGTATGGGGTCTTCTGGTGCCAGTAGGTGTCTGATGAAAAGCACCGCTTGGTAAACATGGGCCAATATCTAAATCTGTATTGGGAGACGCGATGCGCCTTTAAATAAAACATTAGTGAATAAACCCGATATACAGATCAATTCCCAGGAAATAAATAAAAAAGCCTCGCTCAGCGGGAGACGGAAAGGATTCTCTGTCAGCCGCCCCCCAATCCAAAAGATTCATCCCTGTGCCGTTTCCCCACAACTCCCCCCTATACTTGCGCTGTTTTCCTCCACCCAACTCTGCGCTGTTTACCCTTCACCCCCATCCCTGTGACGTTTCCCCACAACTCCCTATACTTGCGCTGTTTACCCTTCACCCCCCATCCCTGCGCTGTTTTCCTCTCCCCCCTTCCCCCAACCCTGCACTGTTTATCCTCCTCTCCCCAATCCCTGTGCTGTTTCTCCTCCTACCCCCAACCCTGCACTGTTTATCCGCCTCCTCTCCCCAATCCCTGTGCTGTTTCTCCTCCTACCCCCAACCCTGCACTGTTTATCCTCCTCCTCTCCCCGTGCTGTTTCTACTCCTCCCCCGATCCCTGTGCTGTTTCTACTCCTCCCCCGATCCCTGTGCTGTTTCTCCCCCCAAATCCCTGCACTGTTTCTCTCACTGCTGGTTCTCTCCGTCCCCCCGGTGCTCGGGTTTCAGCTTCCCGCTGTTCTGCAGAACCATCCTCCCAGTCCCGGTCTCTCTCAGACTTCCCGCGCTGCACAACTCCCGCGAGATTCGACGGGTTGCCGCCCACTGGTTCTAAACCCCGCCCACCTACTATAAACTCTGCCCGTTTACTTTAAGCCCCGCCCGCATGTTGACACTCCACCAATCCACAGCTACGCTCCACCTCGCGCCCCCCTCTGACCAGCCAGTACAACCAAACCCCGTCTACCGCCACACTTTAGGGAACGGGAATAAAATGACAATGTTTGCGGAGAGCGAAATATTACTGAGTTGAGAAGGAGAATCCAAACGCCATATATTTACAGGGCGGCTACATGACCGCTGATGTGATATCTCTCAGAACCTTCCGGTATATCCGATGCGAGGTCCAATTACCGCGGAAGAGAGTGGGCATGGCACTTTGTAGACGTGCCCTTGGGTTAGAAGTCACGTGACGGTGGGCGGCCGGAGCTGTCAGTGTTGCCCTGGTAACGAGGCCTGCCGAGGGGCGGGGCCTGAATGTAACACGTGACCCCCGGGGGTCTGAGTTAGTGAAATCATGCCGGTCGTGTCTCAGCCTCTCCCGCGGGAGTCCGACCCTCTCCCCGCGCTCCTCCTGCGGGGATACCTGCAGCTGCTGCGGAGCCGCCCGATCCTCACCAAGGCAGCGACCAGGTGACGGGAGTCCCCCCCCGCGTGTCTCCCCAGGGGACCCCCGTGTCTCCCCCAGGGGACCCCCCGTGTCTCCCCCAGGGGACCCCCCGTGTCTCCCCAGGGGACCCCCCTTCCCCGTATCTCCCCAGGGGACCCCCTTCCTCGTATCTCCCCAGGGGACCCCCTTCCCCGTATCTCCCCCAGGGGAACACCTTCCCCGTGTCTCCCCCATGGGACCGCTTCCCCGTGTCTCCCCCATGGGACCGCTTCCCCGTGTCTCCCCCATGGGACCCCCTTCCCCGTGTCTCCCCCATGGGACTCCCCGTGTCTCCCCCTTCCCCGTGTCTCCCACATGGGACCCCCTTCCCCGTGTCTCCCCCTTCCCCGTGTCTCCCCCAGGGGACCCCCTTCCCCGTGTCTTCCCCGTGTCCCCCCATGGGACCCCCTTCCCCGTGTCTCCCCCATGGGACCCGTGTCTCCCCCATGGGACCCGTGTCTCCCCCCTTCCCCGTGTCTCCCCCCTTCCCCGTGTCTCCCCAGGGGACGCCCTTCCCGTGTCTCTCCCAGGGGACGCCCAGGTGTTGCCCACACCCTCCCACCAAGGTGTCACCCGCAGGGACCCCTCTGTCAGTGGCATGGACCCCCCCCTGTCATTGGCACGGACCCCCCCCCTTGTCATTGGCACGGACACCCCCCCCCCTTGTCATTGGCATGGACACCCCCCCTTGTCATTGGCATGGACACCCCCCACCTGTCATTGGTATGGACACCCCCCCCTGTCATTGTTATAGACCCCCCCCCATGTCATTGTTATAGACCCCCTACTGTCATTGGCAGGGACACCCCCCACCCACACACACACACACACACACACACACTCATTGGCAGGCATCCCACCCACTATGTCATTGGCAGGGACCTCCCATCTCCCCCATTACAGCTCACACAGGGAGGTCTTCCCCAGAAGTTCCTTCTCCTCTGGTCCTGATTTCTCCTATATCTCATTGCTTTGGGTGAAGGGATTCTCAATAGAGATGGGCAAATCATTCGGATTCGCCACCAACATGGCGTAAATGCGCCGCCGCTGATCATCGCGGCTGGGGTTTCAAAAGTGACGTTTGTATGCAACGAGAGAGAGGGGGGAGGGGGGCAGAGAGAGGAATTTGTGGATCGTTTTTTGACACCTTTTGCCCCATCTCTACTTCTCGGCCCTCAACTCCCAACTTAACCCCTTCTCTGCCTCAATGACCAGCATCACATTGATCTCCCCAGAGATGTCACCCTGGAAAAAGTCCACATTTTTATCAGTGAGACTCCAAGTCTATCAGACTGTTTACCCTAAAAAGCAGCAAGTCTGACTCCAAATCAGCGAGACTCGCAATCAGCAAGAGATGCCATGTCCACCTCCCAGAGGCTTCTTATAAATAAACCACAACTGGAATCCTTTTACTATCTTATTTGTGTGTTAATAGTTTTTTTGTAGGGGTTTTCTTAGCCATGAATACCATGGGTTGTCTGACCTTCGTAACCATACATTCCAGCACACGAGGGGTTATTGACCTGTCCATGCTGTGTGGGGGGGGGGGCAGAGTCCAAATCTTGTGACACATTAAGCGTTTACCCCCCCCCCCCCTGAATAACAAGTGTGATGGGGAGACAAATACAGTCTTTGAGTAATAGGAATAAGCCAAATTGGTTTATTTATGTAGAGGCCAAACGTCAATTTTTTTCTTTTTTTTTTAGTACATAATGTTTTTATAAGGGGTTGAAACCTTTTATAGAAACTTCCTTGTCTAGAATGAGGAATAGTTTAAGAGGGTCCTGCAATTTTGTATTTATACAAATAAATGTATTTATATTTATAGTACCCGCATCAGTAGTTGGGTTAATCAAGAAGTGTGGGTGCGCTGGTGATGTATTATTGGTATTAAACAGTATTACTTGGCTGTGTTGTCATAGCGAGTCATATTGTTTTCTGTTTTACTGTACACTATTTCTGCAATTCTTATACAAGTACTGTACTCCAGTATAATGGATTTGATGTAAGTTTCCCCTTAAAGTTGTCACACACCTTACACTTGTGGAGCTCATGAGGTGTCCCATTTTGGCCCAAACTTACTAAGCTGGCTTCTGCCATAAGACCCATTCCAACGCTGGAAGACAGGCCCGCCGACAGCGTCAACGGTGCCCAGGATTGAGTTTTTCCCTGGACCCACTGGTTGAGCAAAAGGAGAGGGGGGGGCAAAATTGGAGGGACGTTGTCTCAGAATTCCAGTCAGGCCCAACTTCCAGTATAGGCTACACGGGCCCCCAAGAGCCATCAGTCCCAGACTTATCCCAACTCTCCCCCTCTGTCGGTGGCCCTGCTGGAAGACACCTTACAGCCCGTGGACTTGAACAGCCCGTGAAGAGTGTTCCAGGGGCGATAGGTGCTTTATGACAGAAACCTGCTTAGCAAAAACGGCTCATTGAGAGTAGGCTTCTGTACTGAACCATTCTCTCTCTCTGTTTGCAGCGGGATTCTGTCTGCGCTGGGAAACCTTCTGTCTCAGGCCATAGAGAGACGGCGGAAAGGTCAGAAATCCTTTGAGAGCAGCGTGGATCTGAGAGGACCCTTACGATTCGCTGTATATGGGTAAGGCTTGTATTCGGTAACCATACAGCATTTACTGCCTGCAGACTTCTCCCAATCCACTGGTCCCAGAGAACATTCCATCCAAAAAAAACAACAGACATGAATCCTATTTTAGTTACAAGACGTTCCCCATTTATGGAGGTGTAAGTAGAGTTAGTCAGTAGACTGAAATAATGGTAATATCGCGATAATAGAAAATGACCAGGTAAAACATGTGGGGTTCCTACCACGAGGTAGGACAGAAGGCTTTTGACCTATGGAGGAGTGGATACAGATACCTCTTGCACTTCCCCCTTTGTAAGTGTTTTCTATCTTAACAGTGAGGGGCGCCATGTGAAATTAGCCCAGAGCGCCACACATTGGTAGCTCACTGGGCAGGGTACATGGTCCGTCCCCCTTTTCTTTTTCTTTTTTTTTCAGTGCTCCATGCGTAGAGACAAATCTTGTTGAGAGGGAGGACATGTATTATTCTGTGTCCCCATGCACCATGATTAGTGATTGCTCGCTGGATATAATTAGGAAGGGTAGTGCCCCTGGTTGTGCTTAGGATGGAGGGACAGCATTTCTTCAAGTCTGCATCTCAGAGCCTCCTGTGCTGCACACAGGTTTAGGAGCGGCAGCCAGTAGCTATTCCTGGTCTTTAAAGATGGCGGGCTTCTAACTGGCAGAAGTCAAGAGTCATATCTGGTCACGCATGTGCTGTTTAGCTTGGATGGACAGGAACTTTCAGTGCCAAATCCAAGGATGACAAAGAGAAGGAGATTTAGTAAGGTTAGTTTTTCTTATTAGGGCTGTTTGCTAGAGTTGTGGAATCTGTCAATATTGGTTCAGGTATGTTTACTTGACTGATTTCTCTCTCCTCGTGTATCTTATTTATTTATTTATTTTTCTTCCTGTTTTGCTTTTATATCCTGGCCACTCTTAGAATGGTTTCTGTTCAAGACAACCCTTTGGAAAGCAGCCAAGATAAGATTGCGAAAAATCCAGTTGATGTTAGGCCTAAAAATCTAATTCTAAGCGCCTTGCTTGTTCTACCTGTTCTACTTCTCTCCCTTATAAAAGCTGGGCACGGGCTGTGTTAAGGAAGCAGCTGCCAAAGATCGGCTGCCTAGGGCTTAAGATATCCTGGTGTGGTTCAAGCTACTTTGCAGGACACCTGTTTTGGTTCTTTTCAGGAAGCCTCTCAACCTGTATTAGACGCTAAACCTTCAGGATCAAGAGTACAGAAATCGTGGGCAATATCGGCAGAATGAGTCTTCAAAGACTAATTTGTAGATCTTTTTTCAGTATCCAAATATGAAGAGAAAGGAAAGAAGAATGTATTTATTTATTTAACCCCTCAGATGTAGACAAATTAATTAAAGCAATGCCGGGGGTTATGGAGATTTGAAGATTCTAACACACCAGTGAACAAAGAAGATACAATAGTCATGGACACTCGACACAAATATCTATATTTTCCTCTAATTCCTTATGTCAAGAACATGGATGGAAGGAAGTAAACATAATGATGCCCCTCTATAAAGCATTAGTAAGACCACAACTTGAATATGGCGTACAGTTTTGGGAACCACTCCATAAACGACATTATAGAACTAGAAAAAGTGCAGAGAAGAGCCACCAAATTGATATGGGGGGTGGATAATCTGATTTATGAGGAGAGGCTGGCTAAATTAGATTTGTTTACATTAGAAAAGAGGCATCTAAGAGGGGATATGATAACTATATAGAAATATATTCAGGGTTAATACAAGGAGCTTTCAAAAGAACTATTCATCCCAATGGCAGTACAAACGACACAGGGTCACCCCTTAAGGTTGGAGGAAATGAGATTTCACCAGCAACAAAGGAAAGGGTTCTTTACAGTAAGGGCAGTTACAATGTGGAATTCATTACCCATGGAGACTGTGATGGCAGATACAATAGATATCGTCAAACAAAGGCTGGACATCTTTTTAGAAAGGAATGGTATATCCCTGTACACCTAACATGTAAACATGGGAAGGATGTTGATCCAGGGAGAAACCCGATTGCCAATATTTGGAGTCAGGAAGGAATTTATTTTCTTCCCTTATGAGATATCATTAGATGATAATTCACTGGAGTTTTCTGTTTCCTTTCCTCTTGATCAATATATTGTAAGTATAAATATAGGATAAAGTATCTGTCGTCTAAATGTAGCATTGGTTGAACTTTGTCTTTTTTTCAACCTTATCTACTATGTAACATGAGGCAAAAAGAACAGGGGAAACGGACGGGCATTAACAATGATGTTCACCCAGTCCTGGGATCAGCCACCCAAAGTAGATTCTCCTGTGTCACGATTGGCTAGGAAGATAACCATTCCATCCACTTGAGGATGCTTCAGCATTTTGAGACCCAACGGATGGGAAAATTCAGACAGGATGGAAGAATGTATGACATCGAAAGCAGCATGTAGAACGGCAGAGGCATCAACCTGTACATCTAGGGCAGGGATTCCCAAGTGGTGGTTCATGAACCCCTAGGGGTCCTTGAGGTGTCTCCAAAGGGTTCGCCCCCCCCCCCCCCCCAAAAAAAATGTAGTGGTGGGTTCACGAGCTGTAAAATGGGTACTTAAGCCCCTGGAGGAACAAAGCTTGGTAAGGTGGCAAACTGCACACGAGGTGCACAATGTAAAGTTGCTTGGGAGCCACTGATCTACGACACTGCGAGCATGGCTAGCTCAGATAGAACAGAATCTTATAGCTGGTACAGCAAAATACAAGCTCCATAGACGTTTTCCAAATACCAAGATGGCCGTTGACTCTTTGTGTGATTCATCCTTTGATCTAATTAGGTTAACATCAAAAGCCTTGGCCCTGTCGGCATTAGCACGAAGAGCTGCATGGTTAAAATCCTGGCTAGCTGATTCTGCTTTTAAAGCTAAGCTCTGTGCTATTCTATGATGGTTCCTATCTGTTGGGTCCAGAATTGGAATGAAATAATTGAGAAAATTAGAGGGACGGGGGAAAGTTTCTTCCACAAGATAGATGTTTGGTCCGTGTAAGTAGATCCTTCTTTAGACCATCAAGAAATGTAGTCCAGACCAGTCAGATCTCTGAGGAAGATCTCCTTTCGGAGGTCTTTTCAAGGCAGACCACTGGGCAGACTGAATACACAGACACGAGCGACTGTCCCAGTTTTCTCCAGGAACAGGAGGTTCTAATTGGAACAACCCATGAACAGCGAGCACTTACCGGTGGGGGGGAAGGCTGAAGAATTTCGGGTATGGAGACTACTGTATTTCCCACATTCCCACTGGAAAGATGTATGCTATCAAAGAGCTGCTATTCCCTAAATAGACAAACTTTGCTGAAAGCAGTAGATTCATTACTACGTTCAAATGTCATTTCCAAAGCGCCTATGCGAGAGAGATTTATGGGGAAACTATTCCATTCTCTCATTGGTTCCAAAAGAGTTGGGCGGTTTCCGGATGGTCTTGGATCTAAAGACAGTTAAAAAAACAAAAAACAAACAATGTTTCAAATATAAAAGATTCAAAATGGAGACACCGCTCCCTTGGGATTTCACTTTTGGTTTTGAAAGCACGAACGCAAGCACGCTTTGAACCTCTCCAACAAGAATCTGATAGGGCTAACCGTTTAGACGCCAATCGCATCGGCCAGAAGAGTGGCTGAAATCCATGTGTTATCAGCAAAATAGCCTTATACCATTTTTTACCAGGACAAAGTGGTGCTAAGAATTATATCTGAGTTGAGACCTAAGGTTACATCCTCTTTCCATATCAATCAAAATATAAAATATAGTCTTACCACCTTTTTGTCCAAATCCTCAGATGGAAAAGGAAGTTAGCAGGAGAAGGTTAGATGCCCAGGAGAAGGTTAGATGCAGCTAAAGATTAAATTGTCAAATGTCTGAAATCTGATATTCTAGAAGCCTATAATAAAAGCAGGTATCTGATCTCCTCTCTCTGTTGGGGCCAAATCTACAAGATCACTTGCCACATCATTGGCAGAGAAGACAGAAGCCTCTCTGGCTGACATCTGTAGGGCAGCTTCTCAGTCCGATATTCTTACGTGTGCAAGACCCTTTACAATGGACATTTCTTTTCTTAAGCTGAGGCATCCTTTATTTTTGATATTGCTGAGTGCAATAATGGCAGCACACACCATTTTTTCCACCCATTTGGTGAGCTCATATTTTCATTGCATTTGTATTTGTTTATGTTCTTTTGAGTGTGCGCTTATTGCTTAGAACGACACTACCCATGGGGGCAGTGCAAGCAGCATTTACAGCCACTCCTCCCAGAGGTCCAAAATCCTTCTGTCCTACCTGGTAGGAGGAGCTGCGATCCCATAGGTGTGACTAAGTGAAAAAAGGGAAGCAATCTCTCTATTGCAATCAACTGTAGGAGTCCTTAATGCATAGGGACATGCAGTTTAAGACACAGTAGCTTTAAAGAAGACAGAGCTGCTTGTGTAAGTGAGATGGCAGCACCCGTTCTTGCCTGCTTCCCTGACATTAGCAGCACTCCCCTGGGAATCCCTTTTAATAATAATTTTAATTTCATATAGAGCTTTTCTCCCAATGATACTCAAAGCGCGTCACAATTCACAGCATAGTGTGCAGTACACAGCACATAGGAATGTTACAGACACCGTCCCTGCCCAGATGAGCTTACAATCTGAGATAAAGGGACTGTCACAAGGAGCTGACACCGGGAATTGAACCAGGGTCTCCTGATTCAAACTCAGTGTGATTGTTTACAGAGTCAGTGTCTTTACTCACTGAGCCGCTCCTTATCCTATTTACCAGATGTTTTACCGCATTCCCATAATTCCCTTCTTTAACCCCGTACTAGGGATAATACGTAAGGATATTTCATTTATTTAAAAATGTGACTTTTTTTAAAATACCACATCATTTTTAACATTTATTATTTAAGAAAAAAGATTAAATGAATTGAGATCAGGTATTTATCACAATAAATATCGTTATCATGATACATTTCCTAATATCGTTATCGTGGGAAATAATTTTTTGTCATTGCCCGACCCGTTTGAACCTTTATGCGGCCAGACCGGCCTTCAACGCATGGTCCACCTCCCAGCGTGGGCGCTGGTAAAATAAATCCATATTGAAATCCAGGAGAAAAGGACATCACAGTATTTCAAGCTGGGGTTTTTTTCTACTTAGTTGGGAATAGATTCTTAACCTCTTTGGGAAACCCCTTTCAGGCAGATTTTTGGGAACACCCAATGAATGTCGCAGGTTGTCATCTCTTTTGATGTACATGAAAAAGTATGAAAGAGAGCATAGGGCCTGAGGTTTCACGGCAGATAGGAAAAGAGGTGGACTAAGGCCGCGATTATAGTGGCGGCGTGCAATGCTGCGCACCGCCGGAACAAACTCATGGAGACCAGTGAAGGCGCACATAGTGCACGCGACTAAGCGCTACAGAGAGACAGACTGCAGAAGAGACGAATGAAAGTTTTTGACGCATCCCGTGAGCAGTTCAGCCAATGAGGGCAAACTGCTGACGCTACGCCTCCCGATGCCTGCAGTGTTTCGCGTGCGCGTTGCTATTATCGCGGTCTAATTAAGCCAAGTGGTTCTTGTCTGCCATGAATTTCCATGTACAGAGATCGGTTACACTTTGAAAGCTGTGTACCCACTGTTATCCCGAGGTAGAACTCGCTCGTTGGTCTATTAGCAGGTATTATAGCCTGCGATGAACCTACATTTCTCCTGCACCAATACTGTACAACCAATGAACACCTCCATTTTGTCACTGCAGTGTTCTGCACAGGTTAGTTTCACTTTTTTGATGGTTGCATTGTGTGTTAGAGCAGGTTTTTTTGGGGGGGGTGGCGCAGCGGCTATAAAGGTCCCGCGCTCTTCCCTAAACATAACCGCGGCGTCATATAACGCTCTAGAAGTTATGGGGGTGTATTAGAGGATAAAATCACCAGCGTTTTTTTGTTTGTGTTTTATTCTCATATAAGTGCTATTGGGGAGATATATATTTTATTTTTTTAGATTATTTATTATTATTCGTATAGACACATATCACGTATCGCCTCGCGTTTTGTGGGAGATTATATGACGCTGTTCATAGCATGTAACATCTCTATGATTCTGTGATATATTGTGGAAATTCTTGGAATACAGAAATGTTGTTCTCTAAATGTCCCATGATCAGTCTGTTGATGTAGTAAGGTTCCAATGGAGCCCCATCTGTTGTCCATGGTAGAAGTTACACACAGCGTCTCTCCCAGCTTCTGTCTCACAGGGCCTCTGTCTCACTACTTCTACCTGTACCTGGAGCAGCTCGTCCCTGCCTCCCTACCTCTGTCCGGCCTCCGCAGACTCCTGCTGGACCGCTTCATCTTCGCTCCGGCCTTCCTGCTGCTCTTCTTCTTTGTGATGAACCTACTGGAGGTGGGTAACCCTTTCACGCCTGCACTCCTGCTCCATCTTCGGATCATGCCATGAACGATTGGACATGAACACAAGTCATAGAATTAATACTCGGTCTATATTGAGAGGGTGCTACCCAAGGATTAAAGCTTCCTAGGAAGCTATAAAGAGACAACAAATACTGTAGCTGTTTTCACACACACATTAATTTTTACATATATTTATTATGATATCTTTTATTAGATTATATGTTATTGTTTGAGAATAGGATTTGGAATGAGCATGAATGCATTTATATTTAATATAGATTCTTCTATATCCTATATTATACTGGAGGGGTCTTGATTATTATTCTGTAGGTGATTTTGATTAGGTATGGAATATTTATGTGTTTGCAGTTTTTTGTTCATTCTCTGTGTATGGAGAGATATGCCAATTACACTAGAGAACATTAGAAATGGAGGTATAGATACCTTTTTTAATTTTGATTTTAAGATGGCTGAAATCATGAGCATTTTGTCAGATTGTTGAAATATTTTTTTATAATTTAGATGAGAATCTGAAAAATACTACATACATATAAAAATGTCAGTCATTTTGGATTTCATTTGGACAAAATTAACGTTCAGTTTGTTGTTGCCTATAAAGATCGTATATATTACTTCTGTCATCATAGCAATATTGTTAGTTTCTTGAAAATAAAAAATAAAAGTAAAAACTATTTTAAAACAACATTTAAACCACACAGTTCATTATAGTGTATTTTTTTAACATTTTGGTCGCCCTCTTTTTCAATTTTGATTGGATGGTGGTGCGTCGCTATTTTTCTGTGATTTTTCTAACAAATAAAAGAGAAAAAGCAACCCTTTTATTTATTTTTTATTCATTTATTTTTTTAGTGTGCTTTACTTTTTTGTATTAAAATATTTGTAAGTACAGTTTATAGATACTGTATTTATAAGAGGTATCTATACGCCAATCATTAGCATAATAACCTGATAATTTGATTCGTGTGTACCCTTCTCCACAAAGAGAGTGCTTTGTGCTACACACCGTCTGGCCATTATGTTATCAACGAGGTTTATTTGACTCTCTCTTATTGGTATTAATAGGAATTTATTATATCTATATACCATTTGATCAAACAGACCAGGTTTCACTCTGCCCGGGGTGAGATTTAATTTATACACCGTGTGTGTGTGTGTGTGTGTGTGTGTGTGTGTGTGTGTGTGTGTGTGTCACCCTCACTGACATTGATGTGCCAAAACACACTAAAGGAATCGATGCAGGAGTGCACCCATTTCTAAAGTATTTAAAATGTTCTCTTTTATTTGTTGTCATTTATTTTAAAACCTAAACGGCCACTTCTTTTCTAAAATAAAAAGGTGTCTAACTTTATTGCAGATGCTCTTACCTCTTGTATCAGTATGCGTGAACTTGGTAATGTTTATTATATTAGTGTCACCCCCGTATATGTTGGTGCCTTATATATAGTTGATAATTCTGATTGCTTAAGATTTCTTAATGTCCAAAGCACTTTGCTTCCTTAAAAATGACGTGCTTCGAGCACAAAGCAAAGACGTGCACAGTTTTTGGAAGTATAATATACATAATTGGTTCTATAACTAAACTGTCATGTCTGTCCACATATAAAATCCAATGGCACCAAAGGGAATAAGTCTGCTGGATTTATTGCCTGTACCAGCCTTATAATAAATTATTATTAGTATGAATTGGGGGGGGGGGGGGTTTAGACACAGACATGTAATGTATTGAGACACCAGGTGATTTGGCTGGTCATCAGGATCTCACTGCAGGATTCTCACTTGGTGTATCTGCTAAGGTAGTGACGTTTCCACTGTACTACTTCTCCCAATGCCATCTTTCATGCAGGGTAAAGACATGGCCACACTGTCTAGGAAGCTGAAGAACGGTTATTGGATGGCACTAAAGATGAACTGGAAAGTTTGGACGCCCTTCCAGTTCATCAACGTCAACTACATCCCAGTGCAGGTGAGGGAAGCCGGAGAGATCTGGTGAAGTTGGGGGACCTGGAAGATCAGGTTCTAGAATCTGTTTACGGCTGAGCTCTGTAGGAGGATCTGTGTTAATGGGGTCCCAATTGACGCCTTTGGAGCGCCTTTATTGAAGAGCAAATCCAATTGGCATTACTACTGCAATGCTTCAGTCAACCATACGTTTCCATTTAACAATCTAGTCCAGAAGTTTTCAACCTGTGTTCCGAGTTACTGAGGGTTCCCTGAGACCAAACTTGGTCATGGCCGACATTTTATTCTCCAACTCTCCATCGTTTGGATTTGCCATGTATTTTTAATGTCATTATCAAATGTTATACTTTAATATTAAAAGTAATATAGAAAGTAGTTAATTAAGCAAACATAAGTCCTACCATACCACTAGTGCATACATAGATACATGTAACATACATACATACATACATACAATAAATTAGTCATAATACATTTTATAAGGGGTTTCACGGGGTTACCATATAGATGTGAAAGTTTTCACAGGTCTCGGAAGGTTGAAAACCACAAGTCTAGACCAGGGCGTTGAATTCTAGTATTATGTAGTTTTATACATGAAAAATAAGATTGTATCAACATCTTCATCTTACAAAAATGGTGCATCATGTATATTCATTATCTTAGGTGAAAAGTTAAGTGTCAGTGTGAACATAGTCACGTCACTGCTTCAGCAACTGTAATGAAATTTACAAGCCGTTGGTGGACCGAATTTGGCCCATGGGATGCAAGCTGAAGAGCGGGATTTAGACACACAATAAGATTACAGTGTGTAAAATAGAGTACAGGTAGTCCTCGTTATTCAACGTTTCACTATCCAACGCTACTTCCAGTACGGATTCCGTTGGATAACTGAGGACTGCCTGTAGCCCCCAAAAATGAATCATACAGAGTACAGTAAAGAACAAATAAAGCTGAAAAAGATCACAACTTAAAGTGTTAAGCATGGAAGAGCTGATCTGATTAAGTGTGGATCTTGCTGAATGCTTTCTAGATGGGGTACCCCTAGCAGAAGAGGGAGGTCATACTGTATCTGTCTTTTATCCCCCCCAGTTTCGAGTCTTGTTTGCCAACCTGGTGGCTTTCTTCTGGTACGCGTACCTGTCCTCGATCAGGAAGTGACGCTGTGACGCCCATCTCGGAGATCCTTGGACAGTGAAGATACAGAACAGCACAACTGGGGGGGTCACCTTGCAAGCTAGAGAGTGCCTTAAACTCTGAGACGCTAACACTGCTCTCACATTATCGCACACTCTAAGCCTTCTTGCCACTCTGGGAAACTACTACTTTTTTATTTTTTGATAATAATAATAATTTGATTTACTGTGCCAATAAGGAAATTGTGTAATAATTGTCAATATGTATATAGCACATTTTGATTTCCAAAGTGCTTTACAATTATACTTCTAGGGCATTATGCAGCCACCTCCTGTGGTGGAGTCTGTGCTTGAATGAAAGCGTACAAAAGAGAGGGAAGTAAGACACAAGATTATTATTATTAATAATAACCAGTTTTGAAGGTAAGCGGAGGAGGCACAGGAGATAATGTTACAAAGAATGCGCCAGCTGGAATGACACATGGTCATTATATTATCTATGACAAACTTCAACTTTGGTTCAATAAAAGGAATGAAAATGCAAATTACGCGATACAGGCCAATCTGACACAAAATCAGGTCTTTTTGAAGTGAAACTTCTTTGTGGCACCTGCAGAGTTTTGATAGGAAAAATCCCTTGTGTTGTAAAAAAATTCTATAATGGAAGTGACGGCCTCTTCTGCCAGCAGTGACATCAGGGGATTGAGAGGAAAGACACTGACTGACACACACAGACTGACTGACTCACACTCACACAGCCAGACTGACACACACAGGGAAGTCAGTTACTATAAATATAGAAGTGCAAATAGCTAAAACACGTTCTAAGTCAAACTTCTTTGCATTTTGGCACTGAAATTGTGTTTTGATTTTTAATTAAAAACTACCATAACAAATACAATTTCTGTGATAAAACAGTGAGAAAAAGACAAAGAAGTTTCACTTAAAATGCGCATGCTTTTTTTTTTTTTTTACTGCCTTTCTATATTGCCCTTTTCATTTACATTCGTGTGTGCGTGCACACATGGAAGTAAGGGGGACTTTCATTCAGCGGTGGATTGATAGGGGCTAAAGATGATTATACATGTATGAGACAGCGGGCAATATTTACTAAACAGTGTTCTGCCAAAAGACACCTTACAGTACTGGAAGACATCTTCCAGCCCATTGACTTCCTTGATAAATATGACTCGTCATGTATGTGTTTGTAACTATAAACTTACCAAGTCTTCTGCCACAAATTGTCCGATTCACCAGGGTTGCCACCACTCTGGGTTTGACCCGGAGACTACGGGTTTCGGCCACGTATCTCCAGGCTACGTGTTTAGCTGAATAATCTCTGGGCGGCGGCATCATCCCCTGCAAATCCCGTCAACATGGCCGCGCGATGTCAAAGGGCGAGGCGTTGCCATGACAATGGACACAGCATCACGTTGCCATGCTAACGGGGCGTCACGGCAACGCACGCCATTTGACGTCGCAGAGCCATGCCGACTGCACCTTGCAGGAGAAGATGATGCCGGGAGAGAGGATGCCACCAGTAAGAGAAATAAATATATAAAATAAATGTATTGCAAAAAGTCTCTAGGTAAGGCTTCCATAGAAGGTGGCAACCCTGGATGTCACTCATTCATGGCCTCCACGGAATAATTGATTTCAATGGAATCTCATTTATGGATCCAAGGCTTATTCCATTAGCAAAAAAGGGTATGGAGGGAATTGGTCTTTGTGCTTTAACACCTATACCAAAGGGGATTAGTTTCAGTTCCTTCTAGGACTGAATGGGTTAATAGATATGCATTAGCAAATCCACGTTTGCCTTAACCACATAAAAATTAAACTGTTGACATGCCACATCTGTGCAATTTGAATAATTAATATTAAACTACACTTTTGGAATTGTGCATTTTTGGCTGCAGTTTTCATTCCATTTGATAAACACAATGCAAAGCATCAGACTGGGACAGACGTATGTATAATTTTATTTCTATAACGCCAACCATGTATGCAACGATTTACAACATTAGAATAGAAGAAAAATACATTACAAACAATGGGAGTAAGTGCAACAGGTAAATGACAACATAAGGTTAAAGAAGATGCTCCAAAGAGTTTACAATCCAGGTCATGTCAGCTCTCGTGGGATTAATGTGTCTCGGTGATCTGGGATCAGTCCCACTGACAGAAATCAGGACGTTTCAATAAAACTGCTTTTACTTGCCTTCGACCCCCAAAATCTGCTAGACTTTGTTCCGGGTGATGACTTCAGCAAGGAGGTTGAAAGAGTAAAGCAAGGAACTGGGATGGGGTTACCAAGCATTCAGTGCATCCCCATGTACCAAATTCCCAAATAGTGGTGGTTGTGATAAACTTTAATCCTACCCACTGCTTTCTGCTTAGGTTGCGCATTGTATGGTCTTGTGCAAGACTGGGAAGAGGGCACTGTTCAAGCCACACAACAGCCAAGCGTTAATATACCCTGATCTCCGTTTCACCGACACATAAAAGCACCTTGACCTCCCAGGGTGTACTAACATGGCGGCAGGAGCCCAGTAACTGGTACGTCATAGGCGCGAGCCGGCCCCTTTGCAGCTGCCTTGAGAATGCCTGCTTCCGTAATGAATCAGGCGTTGGAGTAACCGGCTGAAGGGGTCCTGACGTTTGGCTGCGTAGTGCGTACTGTGAACACGTGTGAAGTGTGGTAGTGTGCGGAGATGGGAGGCCTCGAGAAGAAAAAGGTACCGGGATATATTGCTGTTCACTATATATACACACATACACTCTACACATGTGTTTAGGTATGGGACCTGTGTGTCTGTCTCCATATATATATATATATTATACACACACAGTTTAGAGGTTTAGTGACTAGTACATATGTATATATTTAGTTCCTAATGTTTACATAATCACTATGTTGAGGTTCTGTTTCATTGCTAAAAAGTTCCCCCAGAGCACTTTCTATTATTGTCACGTGTATTAAAGCGCTATGTGCAAATAAAGATATACATGCATAGTAATGTGTGTGTATTTGTACCGTGTTAGCCGAGCTTAATAATCAAAAACGAATACTCTATCTATACCGTTCTGTGGCTAACAAAATGCTTTTATTTTTGTGAGCTTTCGAGATACACTGATCTCTTCTTCCGGCAGTTGTAACACAAATAAAAGCATTTTGTTAGCCACAGAACGGTATCGTCTATTTATTTTTTAGTGTATGTATATATGTATGATATATATACACATACACACACACACTATGCATGTATATCTTTATTTGCACATAGCGCTTTACAACACTAACACACGTGACAATAATAGGAAGTGCTCTGGGGGAACAACGGACCAGAACCTCAACATAGTGAGTATGTAAATATTAGGAACTCAATATATACATATGTACTAGTGTGTGTGTGTGTGTGTGTGTGTGTGTGTGTGTGTGTGTGTGTGTGTGCACACACACCTACCTACCTCCTGAGGGAGAAATATGAACCATTTTACATTTTTAGCCCATTATCAGGAGTCGAACAAGGGCATGTGGCACATAGTGTGTGTGTGTATACATATTATGTACAGTGTGGGCTGTATATTATGTGGGCTGTGTTCTGTGTGCACATGCGTGCTGAACGTATATGTAGATGTGCAGTAGAGCAACATGTTATTGGAGGTACCAGCACCTGTAACCTCATTTAAATCTTGTCTCTTTCAGTATGAGCGTGGATCTGCCACAAACTACATCACCAGGAACAAGGCGCGTAAGAAGCTGCAGCTCAGCCTTGCTGACTTCAGGTGCGATAGCGTCCGCGAGACAGGGAAACTGCCATGAGTAACGTTCTGTAATAACCCTGACACGCAGTGAGCCCAACTCCGGATGGGAAACATTAATAATATATACATACATACGCCGACCTAGGAGATCTGAAAGGTTATTAATTAAACATTACTCTTTGTTTTCACCCCTCCCTGTAAAGCATTGCTCTCTCTTGACCCCCTCTGACCCCCCCCCTTGCACTCTCCTCTTTGCACTCTCCTCCCCTCTCTTTGCACTCCTTGCCTTAAGCTAAGGTCCCGCTCCCTCAGTCAGCGCTCTCGCACTGCAGACAGGCGGGGCGCTGACAGACACAGACCGCGATATGGGGTCTGTAGGGAGCGGGAGGCTTGAGCAGGAGGGGGCGTGGCTTGAGCGGAGGGACCCGCTACTCTCCCCCCACCCCTCCCTCCACGGGCTCGGGCTGGAGCTGCTGATGGTTTTTAATTAAAAGCAACACACACACACACAGGCACTCATACACACACAGACAGGCACTCACGCTGCTTTCCCTCCACACTCCTCCCCGCTCCCTCCCCTCCTCCCGAAGCCTCCCCTCCTCATTGGCTCACAGCCACACCACGTGACGCGTCGAAGCTAGGGATTACAATTCTCTTGTATCCCCTAGCGGCTGACGCGTCACAGCGTGTAGTGAGCTGTGCAGCCAGGGGGGACCGGGACCGGCTCGGGAGGATTCCCCTGCTGGTGGGGAACTCTCGTGTGGCCGCCCGTGCCGCCGGGCGCAGCGGGTCCCAGCCCTTACTGTGTCTGCTCCTCTCTGTGCTCCCTCCTCTCCTACTCATCTGTCTCATCCTCTCCTTGCTGTCTCCACTGCCATTAAAATCCCCTCTCCCAGTTTCCTGGGTGAGTGAGACGTCACCCAGTCTATCACAGAGGGGAGGTATGTATATCTTGATTTATCTCGCACCGGTAGTTTACTCAGTGCTTTACAAAGACAGTACATGGAATTATAATACAATAAGTGCCGCAAAGTCCCAATAGGAAAGGAAATCCCTGCCCCGCAGAGCTTACAACCTAAGCCCGTGCTTATAGTGCCGGCGACGCGACCGATTACGTCACCCGTCGCCATTGCGAAAGTTACGTTTTAAATTGGGCAACGTCTCTGCTACAAGGCCAGCGACGTCATAAAAGGGAAAGGCAGAGGGACGGAGAATCTCTCCGATTGGCTACATTGAGAGACTATAAGCGCACGCGATGGCGGCAATGCATTTGTTTGATGCGAAGGTCGCGTCGACGGTACTATAAGCGCAGCCTGAGTATTATGATGGGAGACAGCAGGTGAGGGAATAAGTGCAGTAGATGGCAGTGCTTGGCCACAATAGTTTGTAGGAGTGACTGAGTGTGGCAGTAGCAGGCTACTGGGATACTTCTTTTGAGAAATGACTTTTAAGGTTGGTCGGTAATTAATTAGACGGGTTAACACCATTAGCAGGGAAATAGGTGGCAGGGAGGCAGGTGTATACATCAGGCCTGGGAGGGGCAGTGTATTACTGAAGGTCACCCAGCATTTTAGAAAGTGATCTAGCTGTGAAAAAATTGCCATTGCATTTAGAAAGCCAAATTCTCACAGTTGCAGGGTGGATGATAAAGTGCAGAGTCCAATTCTTGTATTCTTCACCTCCAATTCGATTCCAATTTGAACTCCACAGACACTTCATATGTGACACCTAAGACGTTACACAGCCAATGTGCTGGCTCATTACACAGGATGTGCTGTCTCTGGGTGAGTGACAGGCTGTTCAGCTTATCACAGGGGGATGTGCAGACATCCTTAGAGAAACATAAAGATTACATTAATTAGGACATTAATACCTGTCACTCTCATGGCACCCCACTGCCATTAAAATCACCTCCCCCAGTATTTCCTGGGTGAGTGAGTGTAACGGAGCGCTCACCACAAACAAGGCGTGACCGCGATGCCGAGGTGTGGATTGATATAAACGCCACCCACAGCCGCGTGAGCACGTCTGGAGTGTAGATTAGTCGAGGTAGCCGGGCCTGGATTGGAGAGTTGAGTAGTCGTGATACTTGCCGAGGTCGGGGTTGGAGAGTAGCGGATCGTTGCAGGCACTATTAGCTGTGGTACGGATTGTCGTTGGTAGCCGGGGTCAGGAGTTGAGAAGAGGAGTCCAATTCAAAGCCGGGTCAGGAACAGAAGGACAGGACTGCGGAGGCAAGGAAGCAGTGAACACTACGCAACATAGGTTTATGCTCAGCCGATTTGCCAGTGGGGCAGCTGAGCATAAATAGGAGAGAGCAACCAATGAGACAGGTGTGGAGGCGCGTCAGCAACGGTGGCTGCGATTGGCTGTTCTGATGCGAGGGACAGGTGTGGGGAGGAGCTCCGGGGATGTGTGATGGCGCGGCTCTCTGCGCAGGCGAGGTCCGGAGGCAGACACATTAAGGTCCAGGCGAGGTGCGCGCGGGCCCAGTACGGTAACCGGTCCCACTAGAGGAGGTGCCATGGATCACGGGCGGACCGGAGGTCTCAATCACGGATTGGGGCAAGCGGGGTACGCGCTGAAGCTGACGTGCCACATGGATCCTTACAGTGAGAGGCTACTCAGTCTAACACAGGGGGAGAGATGTGCAGTCTTATTGGCTCTCTGGGTGAGTGACAGGCCGCACAGAGGAATGTGCAGACATCCTTAGAGAAATATATATATATATTCACCCACTGTATTAATAGTATTGTGTGTGATGCGCTTTTGTAAGTCAGCCGTTTTTAAATTGCTAAACTGCTGAGCTAGGGTAGGGAGGAGGAAGGATTTGGAGTCCATACCGGCAGCAGATAACGTCTGAATAGGACCAGCAGGGACATTTATTTTAGGTGAGAGTAGGAAGCCAACTTCCAACATTGCCGTTGTCCTTGTAATGGAGCTCCAACAGATAACGTCACGGCTTCCCTTTGGCCCGCAGGACATTTAAACGCCGCCATTATGTTAGGCACACAAGTTCCCTGGCTGCATAGATACCGGCACCGCTGCGGAGGTAAGTATCTCTGGAAGCGGGGGGTCCCCGGAACTGAAATAAACACCGTTCAGCTTCAAAGACCCCTTGCTTCAAACATATAATTAAAACAAATTAAATAATAATAATAATAATAATGTGAAACACAGTGCAGCCGGCTCTGCTTTCAATCGAAGTTTGGAGCATGATGCTGGACTGCGTTGTAACGGTTGGTGGTGTATGTGTAGTTAGTGTCTCTAACTCCCCCACCCCTCTCTTCCGCAGGCGCCTCTGTATCCTGAAGGGCATCTACCCCCATGAACCCAAACACAAGAAGAAGGTCAACAAGGGTTCCACTGCCCCACGGACGTTCTACCTCCTGAAGGACATCAGGTTCTTGCTCCACGAGCCCATTGTGACAAAGTTCAGAGATTACAAGGTCCGTCCTGCGGGGGGGGGGGGGGGGGGGGGGAGCAAATATGGAGGGTTGGGTGTTCTCGCCAGGAATTAGGGTATTGCCCACTAGAATGAGTGTGTGGAGTTTGTAGAGGCGCTGCTGTGATCTCATGGGGTGACTGCAGCGTGCGTATGTCGGGTTTGGTACTCTCTATCACACTTGGCCCACTGATTGCAGGTTTGTAAGGATCTCTCTGGCCCCTAATCAGTATGCTGTGAAGCCTTCTTCCCATGCCAGAGAAGAGTATACGTCCTCTCCATTGAATAGAGCTGATACACAGCATATTTATTAGGGGCTTTGTGGTTGTGTATTTTTATTGGTCTCTCACCTTTCCTCCCCCCTCTGTTTTCTCATCGCTCCTCGTCTCCCACCAGGTGTTTGTGCGCCGCCTGCGCAAAGCGTACGGGAAACATGAATGGGACTCAGTGGACAGGATCAGAGACAACAAACCAACTTACAAACTGGATCACATCATCAAGGAGAGGTGAGGAGCCCCGCGCCCTAGACAGGGCCGTCTTGTGCCCCGAGCCCCGCGGTTACAGAGACCCCCGCGCTCTTTCCAACAATAAAATAACTGATTGCCGGGGATTAGTGCGGGGGGGGGGGGTGTCTCTGTAAGTGTCTCCGACCTTGTCCGGCGGCATCTCTTCCCACCGCGTCCCGTTATCATGGCGTCGCGTTGCCGTGGCGCTGTGACGTCCTGGCGCTGAGTTGTCTTGAGGACGAGATGCTGCGCTGGAGCAGGTCGGAGGCCTCGCAAAAGCCCTACGCTCTGAGCCCCGCAAAATTCCCTGCCCGCCCTGCCCCCAGACTCCTCCGCCACCCCCCCACACTAGCACTGGAAGGGTGAAGGGAGAAACGCTCTGCAGGTATCTAGCGCACAATGGGTTAAAAGAGTAACGCTCTGCTGGTGTCTGGAAGAGACGGGGTTAATGCGTTAGAGGTGAGGATGTCACATTGTGGGTGTGTGGTCTCCACGTGGCCCCTGATCGCTCCTCCCTCCCTCGCAGGTACCCAACGTTTATCGACGCTCTGCGGGACGTGGATGACGCCCTGTCCATGTGCTGCCTCTTCTCCACCTTCCCTCGCACAGGGAAGTGCCACGTTCAGACCATCCAGCTCTGCCGCCGGCTCTCCGTGGAATTGCTCAACTACGTCATTGCATCCCGGTCCCTGCGCAAGGTGAGGGCGCCGCTGCGCGTGTGTCACGGACTACACCGGAAACAGGAAGGCAGCCGAGAGGTTAACATCACAGGGTCGGTGCCTTCTAGGGGCAAAGTGTACTAATGGCAGGGACATGGTTAACGGGTGTGATTTCCTCTGGCGTACCCTTTTTTGATGTCACTGTGTGTTAAACAAGAGTTTGCACGAGCAGTGCCCCTTCTCTCCCCTCATCCTTCGTGGATCTCTGATAAGGGAGGGGGAGGGGGAGGGAGAATAAGGACAAAGTGATTTTACAAACACGTCCCCATTCAGGGGCCCCGAAGTAATGCAACTTTCCATGAATTTCCCAGGAAATACAAGCAGACAGACGGTGTTATTAGCACTGTTAGCTTCCTTAATGGGAGCCAATGGAACTGGTGATACATTCTTTACAAATGAGGTTGTTTTCTGGCTGTCTACTTGAGGATTTTGCATTGATACATTTGCATCAGAATGGTGTGGGTGTGTACTTATGTACATGTAATGATACAACAATGGGGGAAGGGAAGGGGATGAAAACCCTCGCATCAGCCTATAATTAAGTGAAATAAACAACGGTGCAATAAGGGGAGAGAACAGGATGAATACTAGAAAACAAAGACACCCTCAGGGCAGCACTCGTTGTATATGAAAATGTAGTGATGATAGACTTAAAATTAAAATGCTTTAATAATGTTAGTTAAAATAAGTGTCAAAATCGTTGAAATAAATGAACAACTGACAGTGGTAAAACAACACACAAAACAGACAAAAATACACAATACTTAAACTGACATCTAGGGGGAAAGGTAGAGATCCTACCTATCTGCTAATTAGCAGTGATGAACAATCATTAACTGAATAGTTTGCCCCCTGGTTCAGCAATAACAAGGTTAAAAAGCCTGTAAAATAGATACAGGTGACGGTGGACTGACATGCAAAGGTATATGCCAAAAAATGTAATGCAAAATATGCCGTAATAGAGTGAAAGCTCACTGGTGATGGTATAGTGCAGCCATAATCAACTAAAATGTTGAAATAGCTCTGGTCGTGGAGGATCCCTAATTATGGGATAAAACAGCTTTAACTGTAAGTTGGTAAAGTAGGTGATCTAAGTGTTGATAAACAGTGCGCACAAGAGCTCACAAAGTGTGATACTTAGCTCTGGGGCACGGTTCTAGTCCGTATCCAGTTATAGCCCCCTAGTTCAAATGTGACAATGTCACATTTGAATTAGGGGGCTATAACTGGATACGGACTAGAACCGTGCCCCAGAGCTAAGTATCACACTTTGTGAGCTCTTGTGCGCACTGTTTATCAACACTTAGATCACCTACTTTACCAACTTACAGTTAAAGCTGTTTTATCCCATAATTAGGGATCCTCCACGACCAGAGCTATTTCAACATTTTAGTTGATTATGGCTGCACTATACCATCACCAGTGAGCTTTCACTCTATTACGGCATATTTTGCATTACATTTTTTGGCATATACCTTTGCATGTCAGTCCACCGTCACCTGTATCTATTTTACAGGCTTTTTAACCTTGTTATTGCTGAACCAGGGGGCAAACTATTCAGTTAATGATTGTTCATCACTGCTAATTAGCAGATAGGTAGGATCTCTACCTTTCCCCCTAGATGTCAGTTTAAGTATTGTGTATTTTTGTCTGTTTTGTGTGTTGTTTTACCACTGTCAGTTGTTCATTTATTTCAACGATTTTGACACTTATTTTAACTAACATTATTAAAGCATTTTAATTTTAAGTCTATCATCACTACATTTTCATATACAACGAGTGCTGCCCTGAGGGTGTCTTTGTTTTCTAGTATTCTTTCTTATGTACATGTACACATACTTGTACACACTTATATACTTGTACACACTTATATACTTGTACACATACATATACTTGTACACATACATATACTTGTACACATACATATACTTGTACACATACATACTTCTATTTATATATACATACACACAAATACACATTTTCTGTGTACATATGCGCGCGCACACCGATTTTTCGTGAGTATGTACACATGCGCGCGATCGAGGTAAAAATGATTATTTGTATGTCGATCCTTTTATTACATGAATGTATATAAAGTAAGCAGGACATTGCGTTTCAAAGGGCGTTTTTCCTATATTCCTCCCCATCTCCTGCAGATTCTTTATTGGCTGAGGCTGCTCCTTTGCCATATGATGCTCACGGGGTTAACTGTCCGCTTTGTGTCACGCTCTCTGTCCGCCTTGTCACACTCTGTCCGCTTTGTGTCTCACTCTCTGTCCGCAGGTCTTCCTGTCCATCAAAGGAATCTATTACCAGGCGGATATCCTGGGCCAGACGGTGACGTGGGTGACTCCTTACACCTTCTCTCACAACGTGAGTGGCGCGGGGAGACCTGGCTGCTTTATTCACTTGGTTATAAACAGTCCGCACCCCTCCTCGCAATGAGACATTACTCCGATGGCGCACAAGCCACGAGTCCGTTCGGAGGCTGCTTACTGGTTTATAGGTTATTTGAGTCACCTTTTTTTTTTGTAATAGGATTTCCCCGAGACATCTCGCACACATCAAATACTATAAACTGCTCAGGGGGAAAAAGATCAACATTGTAAACCAGACAATGTCGCCACGTTCAGTGATCACGCAGAGATCACGCAGAATCGCGTGACTGCGTGTGATCTCTCGGATCGGTTTGTGCTACAAGAGGAATATAGGCTTGTAAAGGAGGCTGGCTCGGAGAGCTGACAATCTAGTGGGAAGTGGCGCTTCCAATCCAAAGGGAAGATCGCAGTGCGGAGGAGGAGGGACGGACCCAGCGGCGTTAACCCCTGCTCTGCCAGAACGGGAAGGGGTTAATACTTCACAAATGGAGATGCACCCTCGGGGGGGGGAGCAGTGAGAATCAGAGGGTTGGGGGGGTAATAGGGGGGGCAGTGACTTTGTTTGTATAACATATCGTGCCAGCCTTCTCCTAGCACAGAGATCAATAGGGCATACCTAATCTGATAGGGTCATAAAGTGTCATATGGAGGAAGAGGTGGGGGGGCGGGGGACTGATGGCCTCCCTAACCCACCCCCTTTCCCTTCCTATACACGCAGAGCAACGTTAATTATTATACAGGGAAGGGGCTCCGGTCCCTCCACCGATGCCTCACTCCCCCTCCCCCCCCCCACGGAACACTCTTCCTGTGTCATAACTGATACCCTCCAGGGACCTGCAGAGTATCGCGCTGCTGGCGAGCTGTTTAGTAACATTATGTATGTCGCTGCCGTGCTGTGTATTATCAGCGTTTGTTTATAACACGGCGACGTGATCGGCAGTGCACTGGGGTCAGAACGTGGTCACTATAATACCCAGCACTGTTACAGGAGGTGAGCCCTGCTCCTGGGGGCTTCGTCACATGGGATGTGCTGCAGAGCATTGCTCCTTTAGGGTAACAGGATGAATCTATGCAGAGGTTTGGGTGGTGGTAGAGCGTTTCTCTAAGCACTTTCCCTGCCTGAGCTCTGCAGAGCGTCTCTCTAGGCACCCTCCCTGCCTGAGCTCTGCAGAGCGTCTCTCTAGGCACCCTCCCTGCCTGAGCTCTGCAGAGTGTCTCTCTAAGCACCCTCCCTGAGCTCTGCAGAGCGTCTCTAAGCACTTTCCCTGCCTGAGCTCTGCAGAGCGTTTCTGTAAGCACTTTCCCCGCCTGAGCTCTGCAGAGCGTCTCTCTAAGCACCCTCCCTCCCTGAGCTCTGCAGAGCGTCTCTAAGCACCCTCCCTGAGCTCTGCAGAGCGTCTCTAAGCACCCTCCCTGCCTGAGCTCTGCAGAGCGTCTCTCTAGGCACCCTCCCTGCCTGAGCTCTGCAGAGCGTCTCTAAACACCCTCCCTGAGCTCTGCAGAGCGTCTCTCTAGGCACCCTCCCTGCCTGAGCTCTGCAGAGCGTCTCTAGGCACCCTCCCTGCCTGAGCTCTGCAGAGCGTCTCTAAGCACCCTCCCTGAGCTCTGCAGAGCGTCTCTCTAGGCACCCACCCTGCCTGAGCTCTGCAGAGCGTCTCTCTAAGCACCCTCCCTGCCTGAGCTCATGAGCCCTCTTTCTCCCCACTCACACCGCTCTCTCTTTCCCGCCCTCCAGCACCCCACAGATGTGGATTACAGGGTCATGGCCACTTTCACAGAGTTTTATACGACTCTCTTGGGGTTCGTCAACTTTCGTCTCTACCAGATCCTCAACCTGCAGTACCCACCCAAGGTAAGAGCGCCCCCCGAGCCTCAGAGGTAAATGTATCTGCTGAAAACGCACAACACGCCAGGCCGAAGTCGCCGTCCCTGTACCCATTGCCTGTGCGCGCCGTCCCTATGTCCCCTCGCGCTGCACGCACCGTCCCTGTGCTCCCCCGCGCAGCACGCCGTCCCTGTGCCGCTGTCTGCGTTGTGCCCTCGCAGCTGTCCTTATCCCCCTCTGGTGTCCCCTCAGCTGGATTCTCACTCGGAGGTGGAGCTAAAGGCAGAGGAGGAGGACAGATACGCTTTGGAGTCTGAGGCCTACATGGAGGTACGAGTAAAACAAAAATCTGTCCTGCGCTCCGGTGTACAGCTTCCGTACCCGTAGGTGTCAGTGTAAGCCACTTGGGAGCGGAGTGAGAGGGGCAAATGCAGACCCTAGGGTAGATCGGGGCTGGGAGGGAAATCCCTTACCTCTAAATGCTCTCCGATCTGGGTCCTGCTCTTCTTCTGACCTCCGCTTCTCCTGCGTGCGTCCGAAATGTAGAGTAGATTGGAAGAAAAACCTGGCGATACTGCAAGCGGCAAAGATCCAGGCAACGTCCGGTTTGTAAGAGAGAACTTTATTCCGACATCACACACACACAACCAGGGTTCTGTGTGCGACCAGGGTTCTGTGTGCGACCAGGGTTCTGTGTGTGTGATGTCGGAATAAAGTTTTCTCTTACAAACCGGAAGTTGCCTGGATCTTTGCCGCTTGCAGTAGCGCCGGATTTTCTACATGGAGGAACGAGCCTGCGTGCGAGTGTTCTCCCTCTCCCCCACCCCCATGTGCCCCCCACTCTCTCTCTGTGTGCCTGTGTGTGTGCGCGCGCTAGTCTCTCGAGGTCGCTCTGTGCCAGTCTCTCGCACGCTCTCTGTGTGGCAGTCTCTCGCGCTCTCTCTGTGCCAGTCTTAACCCCTCAGTGCCAGCCTCTCACTCCCGCCTTCTCTCTGTCTGTTCTGCAGAAGTTGGCCGCTCTCTGTGCCAGTTTCTCTCCCGCTCTTTTTCTGTGCCAGTCTCACTCATACTCTCTCTGTGCCAGTCTCTCACTCCCGCTCTTTCTCTCTGTGCCAGTTTCTCACTCATACTCTCTCTGTGCCAGCCTCTCTCCCGCTCTTTCTCTCTGTGCCAGTCTCTCACTCATACTCTCTGTGCCAGTTTCTCTCCCGCTCTTTCTCTGTGCCAGTCTCACTCATACTCTCTCTGTGCCAGCCTCTCTCCCGCTCTTTCTCTCTGTGCCAGTCTCTCACTCATACTCTCTGTGCCAGTCTCTCACTGATACTCTCTCTGTGCCAGCCTCTCACTCCCGCTCTTTCTCTGTGCCAGTCTCACTCATACTCTCTCTGTGCCAGTCTCTCACTCCCGCTCTTTCTCTCTGTGCCAGTCTCTCTCATACTCTCTCTGTGCCAGCCTCTCTCCCGCTCTTTCTCTCTGTGCCAGTCTCTCACTCATACTCTCTCTGTGCCAGCATCTCTCCCGCTCTTTCTCTCTGTGCCAGTCTCTCACTCATACTCTCTGTGCCAGTCTCTCACTGATACTCTCTCTGTGCCAGCCTCTCACTCCCGCTCTTTCTCTGTGCCAGTCTCTCACTCCCGCTCTTTCTCTCTGTGCCAGTCTCTCACTCATACTCTCTGTGCCAGCCTCTCACTCCCGCTCTTTCTCTCTGTGCCAGTCTCTCACTCATACTCTCCGTGCCAGTCTCTCTCCCGCTCTTTCTCTCTGTGCCAGTCTCTCACTCATACTCTCTGTGCCAGCCTCTCTCCCGCTCTTTCTCTGTGCCAGTCTCTCACTCATACTCTCTCTGTGCCAGCCTCTCACTCCCGCTCTTTCTCTGTGCCAGCCTCTCACTCCCGCTCTTTCTCTGTGCCAGTCTCTCACTCCCGCTCTTTCTCTGTGCCAGTCTCTCACTCCCGCTCTTTCTCTGTGCCAGTCTCTCACTCCCGCTCTTTCTCTGTGCCAGCCTCTCACTCCCGCTCTTTCTCTGTGCCAGCCTCTCACTCCCGCTCTTTCTCTGTGCCAGCCTCTCACTCATACTCTCTCTGTGCCTGCCTCTCACTCCCGCTCTTTCTCTGTGCCAGTCTCTCACTCCCGCTCTTTCTCTGTGCCAGTCTCTCACTCATACTCTCTCTGTGCCTGCCTCTCACTCCCGCTCTTTGTCCTGCAGAAGTTGGCCACTCTCTGTGTTGCCTCTCACTCCCGCTCTCTCTGTCCTGCAGAAGTTGGCTGCTCTCTGTGCCTGCCTCTCACTCCCGCTCTCTCTCTCTCCCTCCTGCAGAAGTTGGCTGCTCTCTGTGCCTGCCTCTCACTCCCGCTCTCTCTCTCTCCCTCCTGCAGAAGTTGGCTGCTCTCTGTGCCTGCCTCTCACTCCCGCTCTCTCTCTCTCCCTCCTGCAGAAGTTGGCCGCTCTCAGTGCCAGTCTCTCACTCCCGCTCTCTCTCTCTCCCTCCTGCAGAAGTTGGCTGCTCTCTGTGCCTGCCTCTCACTCCCGCTCTCTCACTCCCTCCTGCAGAAGTTGGCTGCTCTCAGTGCCTGCCTCTCACTCCCGCTCTCTCTCTCCCTCCTGCAGAAGTTGGCTGCTCTCAGTGCCAGTCTCTCACTCCCGCTCTCTCTCTCCCTCCTGCAGAAGTTGGCCGCTCCCAGTGCCAGTCTCTCACTCCCGCTCTCTCTCTCCCTCCTGCAGAAGTTGGCTGCTCTCAGTGCCAGTCTCTCACTCCCTCCTGCAGAAGTTGGCTGCTCTCTGTGCCTGCCTCTCACTCCCGCTCTCTCTCCCTCCTGCAGAAGTTGGCTGCTCTCAGTGCCAGTCTCTCACTCCCGTTCTCTCTCTCTCCCTCCTGCAGAAGTTGGCTGCTCTCAGTGCCAGTCTGTCCCGTGTCGTTCCCTCTCAGCCGGAGGATGAGTCCGAGGTGGACGTATTCCCTGCAGACCCAGTGAGTATCATTCAGCTCTCTGATTGGTGAATCAGGGGTGTGGTTTTTCTCATGCAGCATTCTGATTGGTGCATAAGAGTTATGGGGTGGGTTTGTTGTCCTGTACTGCTCTCCAATTGGTTCAGGAGAGCTCAGAGGGCGGGGCTGGTCTTGCTCTGTTCTGATTTGGTCCAGGAGAGTGTGGGGGAGGGATTATTCTCTTGCACTACTCCAATTGAATCAGAAGAGCGCAGGGGCGGGGTTATTGGATTACACTGCTCTCATTGGTGCAGGAGTGATCAGGGGTGGGATCGCTTTCTCACGCGGCTCTCTGATTGGTGCAGGAGAGTGCAGGGCAGGAGGAGGAGCGTCAAAAGCAGCTCCAAGAGGAGGAGAAACAAAAGTCTCTGTTTGTGGATCTCAAATTCTTCCTGAACCGGGAGGTCCCGCGAGAGGCACTGGCCTTCATTGTTCGGTAAGAGAGGCGTGGAGGGCGGAAGAGACCAAGTGAGGTGTGGGGGGGGGGGGAGATCCATTGTATGTGCGGCTGCGAAAGACCATGATCTGTGGGGGTGGAGCCGGGAAAGACGATGCTCTTTGGGTGAGGTAGGGCCGGGATATACCATGATTTGTTGGGAGAGAGCGTGGGAGACCACAATCTGTGATGGGGAGAGAGAGGATCTGTGGCGGAGGAGGGAAGGTCGGGGGGAATGCAAGGGGTGGTGTGGCGGTTCCTCACCAGACTTGTGTCCCTGCAGGAGTTTTGGGGGGGAAGTGTCGTGGGACTCCTCGCTCTGCATCGGGGCGACCTACGACGCCTCAGACCCGTCCATCACACATCACATCATGGACCGGCCCAGCATACAGAACCAGATAATCAACAGGTGAGCTATCGCGCGTCCGACACCCGTTTGAAGCGACCCGAAAACCAGCCCCCCACGGCCTGGAGGTCTCTGCTTGGATCCCCGTTTGGGGCATGGGGGTTGTGTGGGGTGGTGATGTCCATAAACCCCTGGTAGGCAAACGGTTCAGACTCTAGGGGGGGTATTCACTAAAGTGTCCCGGCTGCAAAACCACAGAAAACAGCACCCAAATAATTTAAAAGACAAAACAGCCAGGCACTGTGGAGAGGGGTTGTGTTGTCTGCGAGTCTGACTCGGGACTGTCCCCTCTTCTCCCCACCCCCACTCCCCCCCTCCCCCCAGGTATTACGTGCAGCCGCAGTGGGTGTTTGACAGTGTGAACGGCCGCCTGCGCCTCCCTGTGGCGGATTACTTCCCGGGGGTGCTGCTGCCCCCACACCTCTCCCCGTTCATCCAGGAGAAGGATGGCGACTACATCCCGCCAGAGAAGCAGCGGCTGCTGGCGCTGCAGAGAGGAGAGAGGCCTGGTAATAATGTGCGGGGGGACTGGTGGGGCGGAGGGCTGATGGTGGTGGGGAGAGGGCCTAGTCAGGCTCGTGGCCTGATGGTGACTGAGGAGTCTTGCGACGGGGTGAGGAGGGGTCTAGCGACGGGAGGCCCATGCAGGGGGTGTGGCCTGTTGTGGGAGGGGCCACTTTTCAGGTAATCAAAGGACAGGAGTGGAGCATATTGATGGGCGGGAGGTCCTCTGCAGCAAGGGAAGCTGTCTGACTGGTGGATGGGCGTGTCAGGGGAGGGGCCTGCAAGGAGGGGTGGTCATGCAGTGGGGGGAGGAGCCAGGTAATAGGGTTTTATTTTGAGGGTAGTGGACCCGGGGAAAGTTGTCAAGAAACCGGGTTGGTGTGGAAAGGAGAGTTAACGAGGGGCCGGGGGGTGTGGAAAGCAGAGATAACGAGGGGTCGGGAGGTGTGGAAAGGAGAGTTAATGAGGGGCCGGGAGGTGTAGAAAGGAGAGTTAACGAGTGGCCGGGAGGTGTGGAAAGGAGAGTTAATGAGGGGCCGGGAGGTGTGGAAAGGAGAGTTAATGAGGGGCCAGGAGGTGTAGAAAGCAGAGATAACGAGGGGCCGGGAGGTGTAGAAAGCAGAGTTAACGAGGGGCCAGGAGGTGTGGAAAGGAGAGTTAACGAGGGGCCAGGAGGTGTGGAATGGAGGGTCTGGGAGGTGTAGAACTTCTTGTATAAAGATGAGACGATATCAGGGGATCCAGTGTTTAATGCTCTGTTTCTAGAAGAACAAGAAGAAGAGGAGGAGGAAGAAGACGACGACGAGGAGGAGGAGGAGGATGATGACGAAGATGATGACGAGGACAATGAGGAGGATAAGAAGCTGAAAGATATGGAAGAGAAGAAGTTTGGAGAGAAGGTACCCAGATGGGCCTCGTGTTATACTTGGTCATCACAGATTTCTGATCCTGAATAATTTCCACCTCCCTCCACCCCCTCTCCTTTTCTTCCCACCCCTCTCCCTTTCCCACCCATTGCCCCTGCTCTCTCCCCTCCCTCTCTGTCTCCCCATCCTCCTTTCTCTCTTGCCCCCTCATGCTCACCCGCTCCTCCTCCACACTCCCTCTCAGAAGCCCAGTGTGAAGGTGACAGCCGGCACGGTGAAGGTGGAGGACCGGGCGCGGGCAGCAGAGCAGGAGAAGAACGAGGAGAAGCGTCTCGCCATCATGATGATGAAGAAGAGGGAGAAATATCTGTACAACAAGATCATGTTCGGCAAGAAGCGCAAAGTCCGCGAGGTATGGGTTTTGCGAGGAGGGGGCGCATGAGGAACGTGTAATGTGTTCAGGGAGAAGGAAAGGAACACGTCCAGGGCAGATATTTGCCATGGGGATTTAAAAATGGAGTTACGGTGACAAGACACATTGGGGGAGGTGCAGAAAAAGGCATGGGGGGGGGGGGGGAATCAGAGGTGGTGACAGACATTGCAACAAGAACACAATCATTTTATTCCACCAAGTCATAAATAAATAATCTTGGGAGAGCCAGGGGTCTCAAAGGTAAAATTGTTACTTTCGGGGGCCCAACTTGCGATCCTTCCCCCTTACCCATTAAACCTCCTTCCTCGCTCGCTCTCCCCCCTCTCCTCACAGGCCAACAAGCTGACGATGAAGAGGAAAGCCCACGACGAAGCCGCGAAGGCCGAGAAAAAGAAGACCAAGAAATCCAAAAAGGAGTGAGTGGGTCGCTCTGCTGCCAACGGCGTTGAATCCCTCCCCCCCTCCCCCTCCGCCCCGAGATGCGCCATCCTGAGTTTTACCCCTGTGTAACTCGCTGCTTCCAGCAGATAAGGAGTTAACAAGGCCCCTCATCACACCGTGGACTTTGTATAAACGCGCGCCGCTCTCCCGCCTGACTGCAGATTCCAGCAGGTGCAGACGCCGACAGTGACTGGTCTGGTCTTCCATCCCAATGGACTTTGCATAGAGCCAATACTGCACTGTGCACTATGGGGGGGGAGGGGGGAGCAAATCCAGTCTTCAAGGGCCACCTGGGTGCTGAAGCAGGGGTAGGCCTAATACCCAGCCTGTCGGTGGCCCTTGAAGACTGGGGTTGTCCGCCCCTGCTGCAGGGGATGAGCTGCAAGACCTGCATTTATTCCACCCCCTAATTGAACCAACATCTCTCCTTTTTGTAACATAGTTCAGCTTTGTGGTGGTAAATTAAAAGGGATCATCGCTGTGTGTAATGAAATCCCGGGTAGATCCGTCAGCAGGGGAAGGGTGTGGCCTTTTGTATTTTCAGGTTTTTAGGAACCCACATAATCGCTTTTGATGTCTGACCTGTTTCCTATAAAATTTTGGGATTAAAAGGAATTCCACCGTGGGGATGTATTGTGTGTAGCAGGAGGGAGGCACGGGTGCTGTGCTTTTAAAAGTGATCTACCTGTACAGATTGAAGTATACACTCGATGCTCTTACAAGAAATAAATGTGATGACAAAAATATAGTAGTTTTTACTTATTGTTAACATTTAATATCCATCACTAAAGGAAACCACGAGTCCTCCGCTAATGGAAGGATACTTGATTGGAGTTGGTTATACAGAATACAATGCACTAATACAAGTACAGAGCACATGAGCAGCGTCTGTAAGCGGTGTATACTGTACGCAGAACTGACTAGAAGGAATATTATATAGTTGTTTATCCCCCCCCCACCCTATTTACTGAAACTCCTGGTAGTTTTTCTCATTACCTGCCCCTGATCACGAGCCTCTGGGTGTGCTGAGTCTTATCTCACGACTTTGGGCAGGAGCTCTCTTCTTCTCTTTTGCCCACCTGGAGACCATCTCCTGCTCTGGAGACTACAGGTGTAACCGGGGCTGACATTCCAATTTTTGACAGGTTCTCTCATGACTAAGGCTAAGGCCCCGCTCCCAGTCAGCGCACCTGCGCTGCTGACAGGCGGTGCGCTGAGATACACAGACCGCGATCTGCGGTCTGTAGGGAGCGGGAGGTGGGAGGTTTGATCGGGAGGTGGGAGGTTTGATCGGGAGGTGGGCGGTTTGACAGGGAGGGGGGGCGTGGCTTGAGCGGAGGGACCCGCTACTCTCCCCCCCCCTCCCTCCACGGACTCGGGCTGGAGCTGGAAAGTAAGTTTAAACACACACACGCAGGCACTCATTCATACACACACACACACGCGCACACAGGCAGGCACTCACGCACTCATACACACACACGCGCGCACAGGCAGGCACTCGGGCACACACACACACAGACAGAGGCAGGCACTCACGCACTCGGGCACACACATACACACACAGATAGGCATGCACGCACTCAGACACACACACAGAGAAAGGCACTCACCTGCTGTCACTCCACACTCCTCCCCGCTCCCCGAAGCCTCTCCTCCTCCCGAAGCCTCTCCTCCTCCCGAAGCCTCCCCTCCCCATTGGCTCACAGCCACACACGTCACGCGTCAAAGCTAGAAAACACCATTCTCTGGTGTCTCCAGCGGCTGACGCGCTACAGCGTGTAATCAGCTGTGCAGCCAGTGGGGACCGGGACCGGCTCGCGAGGATTCCCCTGCTGGTGGGGAACTCGCGACCCGCCGCCCGCACCAACGAGCGCAGCGGGACCGAGGCCTAAGGCTGCGTCCCCGCTAGCGCTGAGCGGGCGGCGCTTGCCGAGTTCACTTTGTGCAAAGTGAATTCTCACGTCCTCTGGCACGCATGCACGCTCGCTCTCCCAAGCTTGGCGCTTGGGAAGTCGAAAAAAAGTGTTTCGAGGCTCGCTCTTGTTTGAAGCTCGCTCAATAGGCACCCACATGCGCGCCCGCAAAATTCGCAGGACACCCGCGCTCATGCTTGGAGAGTTGGTGCCGTCACCACTCAAGCATGAGTGCGCGGTCAGCGCCAGCAGCAGCCTAAGTTTTTGTCGGCGCTCTGCCGGAAGGACGTGGCACCAGGCAAACCTGCAATGTGTTCATTATCCGCATATAGATACTCTCTCTCCTTATAAACCGCAGTGTGTTCATTATCTGCATATAGATACTCTCTCTCCTTATAAACCGCAGTGTGTTCATTTTTAACACATAGATCAGTAGTTTCCAACTTTTTTTGGTTAAGGAACCCCAAGTTAAATTCTGGGGAACCCCAACCCTCTCTAACAGCGCGCCTGAGATCAGATGCTGTGTAAGGAACCCCAACCCTCTCTAATAGCGCGTCTGAGATCAAATGCATTGTAAGGAACCCCAACCCTCTTAACAGCGCGCCTGAGATCAGATGCTGTGTAAGGAACCCCAACCCTCTCTAATAGCGCGTCTGAGATCAAATGCATTGTAAGGAACCCCAACCCTCTCTAATAGCGCGTGTGAAAAGCGTAAATAAAAAACACAGTCTGAGGTTATTTTGAAACAGAATAACACGTGAATTTATTCAAGTCAAGTGCACAACGGAGACAGCTTCAAAACAAAAGCTCTCTCCACAATAATCACGGTATGCCATATATTTATACCCTAAAACCTAAAGCTCCACCCCTTTATGGGGGGGCTTGCACGTCACTAAATATTACCTCATTTTGTAATACATAACAATACTAAAGCTGATGTCATTTTGTAATACATAACAATACTGGATAACTGTCAGCTAAAAATCATTATGGGGTTAAATGTGATGTCAGTTCTGCCACTTGGCACACTGTGTGAGAAACAGTTTATCTTAGACTACTAACGAGGCTTTCCCATAATATCTAGCCTGTTTACACTTTTAATTTGAAGCTGATTGGATGAGGAAGGGTCAATAAATTCAGCTAGGAGCGAAAATATTCCCTTCTCTGCTTCACACATTTGTTTATACAGAAATGAAACACAGAAATTAAGACTCACAAAGACAAGACAAGATGGCGGATTGAAATATTCACACAAAATGGCTCCATCCTAAATGCTGTTATGTTGTTATGCCAGACCCCCTAATGTCTCAACTTTGTCAGTCCCTCCTCTGATTCTTTAAAACATTGTTTTTTGAGAATTATTGGTATGATTTTAGTCCAGAAACACGTTGGGAGGCACAAGGGTGCTCCATCATTTCATAATGCTGCTTGAGGGGTGTAGGACAGTGCACGAAGGGTGCCTGCCAAATGTAGTCATAGTCTCGTATGGCGTTATAGCCAAATTCTTTTCCAGAGTTAGAACACTGTACTTGGCATCTTCTTTCTTCAAGGGACTGCTGTAAATTGGTTCTGCAAACAATGGCATTATGTCTGCAGAGGGGGTAGCACATTTGTGGATCATGCCTTTGACAAACGTAACACAAACATAGATGACAACGAGTATCACAATCATACACATTCAAAAATTTCGCTCCTTGTGATCCTACCAATCCAGTCAGCCCCAAAGGGTCCCAGTCTGTGTCACCTTCCTTCCTAAGTCTTTCTTGAATGTCTTCTATCTTATCTAACTCATGTTGTACCTTGCCACTCTGATCTTGGATGAAAACAGAACATTGTTCTTAAATTAGGGCACATACACCTCCTTTTGATGCTAAAATGTAATCTAAAGCCATTCTGTTTTGTAAGGCCATAAGCCTGATCTGAACCTGTTCTTGGTTTAATGATGAAATTAAAAACTGCTAAATTAAGGCCACATCCTTCCTGTAAATTGTTATCTGACTGAACATACATTTTTACACAGGTTTCATTGGTTGGTGGAGACACTTGACCCATAAATTGATTCTTGTTCCTAGTGTGTGATACACCCTTTAAAGAGGTTCCCTTAAAATATGGGAAAATACAGAAATTATACACATAATACTAAAAACCTTATTTTATGCAAGCAACCTTTCTTTGGGTATGCAGTTGCTAGATAAAGGAAATGGCATCTATCTCTATCATTATATATTTTCAGCTATTACTGAGAATTGAAGGGGTTTGGTATCTGTGGAAGCGAAATGCATGATCCTCACCCCTGCACGCATTGTATACATCATTCACTCAGAATATCAGAACAGACAATGTCTGCGATGGTCAACATGGCTGACTTATGATCCTTTCCTTGTGGCTGACACACCCCCTGGGTGACCCCCTCCTCTCGGTGGAGGTGCAACACACTTCTGGATCAAAGTTTTGCTGCATATGACACATACATAGAGAGTGATGAGTATTGCCAAAACACATACAAGAGCTTTCACAAGCCACGCTTCCAGGAAACCAATCCTCCCATCAAGGCTCAATTGTACATACACCTTAAATTTCTAACTTAAACACACTCTAAAGAATAAAAATATTGAGTCTCTGAAAATGAAATGTTCTGATAGAAATCAGGAATATTGAGTCTCTGAAAAAATAGAATGTTTTGAGTCTTTGAAAAAATGAAATGTTCCTGATAAGATCAGGCCTCTGCCTGGTATCTTATTTTCCTCGTTGGTTAACGGTCAAAGTTTATGTCTCGTCAAAACGTTAACTTGATGCGGCTGTGCTTTAGGTGACTTTGGTCTTTGGTGGAGCTGGAACGAGCTTTACTGTACTTTGGGTCCAGGGAAAGAACTCTGCCACTTTAATTGCTGTATTGGTGGTTAGTACGGGCCCTTTCATCTGGGATGAAGAGCATGCTTGTTTAGGAACTACTTGACCTTTAACTCCGTCTCGTGTAGGTGCACTTTTATCATACCTTATGCCTAGAGAGACTCAAAAAATGTATTAGTGGCATACAATACTTATTAATTGTTTTATTACCAACTAGCTGAGAGACCCGGCGTTGCCCGGGATGTAAATGCGTAATAGGTAGTATTATTTATAAATCGTGGAACAATAGGTGACTATTTGTTGGAAAGGTTGGATAATAATGTTGAAAAGAAAGATGGAAGAAAATGTAATACGATGTTGTATAAAAATGGTTTATTGTAAACACACCACAGTACAATGTATATTTTGGTGACATAAGTGATGTGAAAATGTGAGGCGTGTGTCCTGCTAGGGTGTGAGCGTGTGTGAGGCGGCGGGTGGGTGTTCAGTACGGGTGGCGCGTGGGTAGTGAGTGCTGGCTGTGGGTCGGGGTCCTGCTAGGGTGTGAGGCGGCGGGTGTGTGGCGAGTGCAGGTGACAGCTGGTCAGTGATATTGTTGCGTAGGGGCAGGATGCGGCAGGTGTGTGTCGAGTGTGTGGGGTGGGTGAGAGGCGGCGGGTGTGTGTCGAGTGTGGCAGGTCTGTTTAGTGCGTGCGGCGGCTGTGTGGCGCAGGGGTGTGAGCGGTGGGCGGGTGAAAGGCAGAAGTGCGGGTGGGCGAAAGGCAGAGGTGGGAGGGCGGACGAAAGGGGGAGTGAAGGGAAGGTGAAGGTGGGGGTGGGGGTGAAGGGGGGTGAAGGTGAGGTGAAGGGGAGGTTAAGGGGGGGGGTGGAGGGGAGGTTAAGGGGGGGGGTGGAGGGAGGTTAAGGGGGGGGGGAGGTGAGGTGATGTGGAAGGGAGGGGAAGTGTAGTGAGGGGTGGGTAAGGGGAGGTGGAGGAGGGGTGGGTAAGGGGAGGTGGAGGGGGGGTGGAGGGGAGGTGGAGGGGGGGTGGAGGGGATGTGGAAGGGAGGGGAAGTGTAGTGAGGGGTGGGTGAAGGGAGGTGAAGGCTGCTCACTCACCCGTCCGGCCGCTCACTCACCCTCAATCTCAATCACTCAATCTCCCACGTGGATCTGAGGCGGGAGGCAGCGTGTTGTGGCCGCTCCCCCGCTGACTGTAGCGGCGCCGGAGGGGGGGGGGTGGAGGGGAAGTGAGTGAGGGGAGGTGATCACTCCGCTCCCCCGCTGATCACTCCGCTCCCCCGCTGAGTGTAGCGGCGCCGGGGGGGGGGGGGGTGGGAGGGGAAGTGAGTGAGGGGAGGTGATCACTCCGCTCCCCCGCTGAGTGTAGCGGCGCCGGGGGGGGGTGGAGGGGAAGTGAGTGAGGGGAGGTGATCACTCCGCTCCCCCGCTGACTGTAGCGGCGCCGGGGGGGGGGGGGTGGAGGGGAAGTGAGTGAGGTGATCACTCCGCTCCCCCGCTGAGTGTAGCAGCGCCGGGGGGGGGGTGGAGGGGAAGTGAGTGAGGGGAGGTGATCACTCCGCTCCCCCGCTGACTGTAGCGGCGCCGGGGGGGGGGGGGTGGAGGGGAAGTGAGTGAGGGGAGGTGATCACTCCGCTCCCCCCGCTGAGTGTAGCGGCGCCGGGGGGGGTGGAGGGGAAGTGAGTGAGGGGAGGTGATCACTCCGCTCCCCCGCTGAGTGTAGCGGCGCGGGGGGGGGTGGTGGAGGGGAAGTGAGTGAGGGGAGGTGATCACTCCGCTCCCCCGCTGAGTGTAGCGGCGCCGGGGGGGGGGGGGGGGTGGAGGGGAAGTGAGTGAGGGGAGGTGATCACTCCGCTCCCCCGCTGAGTGTAGCGGCGCCGGGGGGGGTGGAGGGGAAGTGAGTGAGGGGAGGTGATCACTCCGCTCCCCCGCTGACTGTAGCGGCGCCGGGGGGGGGGGGGGTGAAGGGGAAGTGAGTGAGGGGAGGTGATCACTCCGCTCCCCCGCTGAGTGTAGCGGCGCCGGGGGGGGTGGAGGGGAAGTGAGTGAGGGGAGGTGATCACTCCGCTCCCCCGCTGAGTGTAGCGGCGCCGGGGGGGGGTGGTGGAGGGGAAGTGAGTGAGGGGAGGTGATCACTCCGCTCCCCCGCTGAGTGTAGCGGCGCCGGGGGGGGGGGGTGGAGGGGAAGTGAGTGAGGGGAGGTGATCACTCCGCTCCCCCGCTGAGTGTAGCGGCGCCGGGGGGGGTGGAGGGGAAGTGAGTGAGGGGAGGTGATCACTCCGCTCCCCCGCTGAGTGTAGCGGCGCCGGGGGGGGGGGGGGTGGTGGAGGGGAAGTGAGTGAGGGGAGGTGATCACTCCGCTCCCCCGCTGAGTGTAGCAGCGCCGGGGGGGGGTGGAGGGGAAGTGAGTGAGGGGAGGTGATCACTCCGCTCCCCCGCTGAGTGTAGCGGCGCCGGGGGGGGGGGGGGGGTGGAGGGGAAGTGAGTGAGGGGAGGTGATCACTCCGCTCCCCCGCTGACTGTTGCGGCGCCGGGGGGGGGGGGGTGGAGGGGAAGTGAGTGAGGGGAGGTGAAGGGGGGTGAGGGGACGTGAAGACCGCTCACTCACCCGTCCGGCCGCTCACTCACCCGTCCGGCAGCTCCCACGTGGAGGGGGGGGGGGGTGAAAGCGCGGGAAACAGGGAGAGGCGGAGCCTCCGGGACCGGTGGGGAAGAGAGCGGGAGATGTGCTGCTAACACTGTGAGCCCCGCTAATGTATGTAACACCCCCCCCCCCCCGTGTGTGTGTGTGTGTGTGTGTGACTGTGTGTGTGTGACTGTGTGTGTGTGTGTGTGTGTGTGTGTGTATGTGTGTGTGTGTGTGTGTGTGTGTGTGTGTGTGTGTGTGTGTGTGTGTGTGTGTGTGTGTGTGTGTGTGTGTGTGTGTGTGTGTGTGTGTGTGTGTGTGTGTGTGTGACAGTGTGTGTGTGTTTTTTTTTTTTTTTTGTGGACCTTTGGCCCGTCACTCCGCCTCAGGCCAATGCGAGGTGTGGGGGGCGGGCCAAGGGGGTGGTGTGAGTGTGTGAGGCCAATGAGAGGTGTGCGGGGGCGGGCGGCCCAAGGGACCAATGAGATTGCCGCTAGGGACACCGGACATCCAGGCAGGCAAACATACAGTGCTTTCACTAATATAGTATAAGATAGATGGTCCTTAATTTGTTCCTTTGAACTACTGTTAGTCATAAGTCATCCCATAAGTGTCTCATAGGGAGATAATTTATACCTAGGAACAAATTCTTGTATCAATGTGTTTACTACTGTCTTAACATCCGCATATAGACAGAGGTATCTCCTATTAATGCTCCTCATATTTAAAACTAAGCAGCTAATGTGGACTTGACTGTACTACAATCTAAGTTCCTAAGGCTTTGGGCCTCAGCCATTGTCAAACCAATTGCTTCCATAATCAACTCTATCCTGTCTACAGGCCATATCCCTAAGACCTGGAAAACTACCAGAGCTGTCCCAATCTTCAAAAGTGGGGACAAAAACACTGTCTCAAACTACAGACCAATCTCTCTTCTCCCCATACACACTTGCTCTCATTCATGCCTCACTGTCATCTCCTCCGATGCAAATGGTATCAACCTTTTCATAAAATACTAACTAACCTTAAAACTTGCCCCACAAATTAAACATCCCAATAGCCTGCACTCATGGCTATTATTTCACACACAGTCACTCCTACCACCCATTGTGGCCAAGCACTGCCATCTACAGCACTTATTCCCTCACCTGCTATCTCTGTAAATTCCCCTCAAACCTTAGATTGTAAGCTCTTAAGGGCAGGGATTTCCTTTCCTATTGTCTGATTTTGCTGCACTTATTATTCTATTATAATTCCCTCTACTGTATTCTTTCTGAAGTGCTGAGTACATTTTTGACGCTGTACATAAATTCATACACTACAATACACTACTATCCAATGTCATGGACAAAAATGTGTTCACTCCCAATTAAACAATTACTATACTAAGACAAATGCCCCTAGCCAATTCCAGTCAGGCCTCCACCCCAAACACTCCATTGTAACTATTCTGCTAAAAATATGAAATGCCTTGCATATAATATATACCCTGCTCACTTATGTAACTGTATTTGCAACTAGGTATCACCTGTCCTTTAACTCTATACCTAGAACATATCCAAAAACGAGAGGTGACTCCCAATGCACCACTTTGGCAAAACATTCTACAAATATTTTAACAATAACTACTGCTTATAATAAAATAGAACACCTATGGAAAAAATAAATGGTTAAAAGTTATAAAATATATCACATATTCATATAATAGTCAAATGCTTTTGTATAGGACTTCACACTAAATTTCTTGTAATATAAGCTCTTTGCACAGTGCCGAACACACAGACAGCGTTATTTTATTTTTTAAAGACACTCAGAGAAAAATTTCAGAGCATGTTTATCTTGGGCAGTTTGCGAGCCCGGGCGTTTCGCCAAAAAAAGACCTTGAAAGTGCAAAGCAGATAACAAAACAGTTTCTCCGTCTTCTAAATATTAATTACTGGATTGAAACTTCAGCTCAAAGTTAAAAATGGAGCTCTCTCCACAGCAATAAAACCGAAAAAATTTATGGCCTCTCTAAAAATAAAAAAATGACCTTTCCAAAATAAAAATATGGCCTCTCAAAAATAAAAATGGGACAATGAACTAAACTGAGGTTAGATCAACTTATGAACACACCCTATATAATTTAAACAATACGTGCAAGCTTAAAATCTCTCCAACATATCCTAATCCTATAGAAATGCAATTGACATGTTTTTACTGGTTTACACACAATACAGAAACCACAATAC
>NW_027457295.1:0-42500 GCF_040206685.1 Ascaphus truei
CAGAAGAGCCCATATGAATGGATCTGAGGGGCCAAGACAGAGAGGGAGGAACGTTCTTGGAGCCCTGTGGCGATGGATATGGCGCAGGAGAGGCCGATAGGAGAGGCCTCCACCAGGAGTTCCTTATAAACCGTTTTTTTCAGATTCTCCTGTCTTATAATCAGGCACCTCTCAGCGGTGACGGTCCGCTTGTGCCTTTTGTCTGCGAATCGCCTCTTGCCAGTACCTTTTGGATCTTCCTGCAAGATTCCGGTAGGATTTTAATATGGTCGTCTGCTGCCGGGATCCCGGATGGGATTGAAGAAATCGGAAGTCATACTGGATGGAAGCCGTAATTTACAAAAAACAGAGATTCCTGTGTGGAAATGTTCTTTAAAGAGTTGTGTGCAAACTCTGCCCAAGGGAGGAGGTCCACTCAATTATCCTGACTATTGGAGACAAAGCAGCGCAGGTATTGCTTCAGTGTTTTGTTTGTTCTCTCGGTCTGCCCTTTTGTTTGAGTGTGGTACCCTGAAGAAAAGTGAAGGGTGATGTCCATACTATGGGCGAAGGCTCGCCAGAACTTAGAGATATACTGTGAGCCGCGGTCGGAAACAATGTTCAGTGGGACCCCGTGGAGGCGAAAAATCTCTTTGACGAAGACGTCTGCCAAGGTGGCAGAATTGGGTAACCCTTTGAGGGAATAAAATGGGCCTGCTGGGAAAACCTATCCACGACCACCAGGATAGTGTTCATCCCTCTAGAAGTGGAAAGTTCTCCAATAAAATCCATTGAAAGGTGGCTCCATGGGCGTTCCAGAATGGGTAATGGCTGTAAAAGACCTGTCGGTTTTCTGCGAGACGTCTTGACCTGGGCACAAGTTGGGCAGGATTTGACAAACTCTTCCGTATCTCTCAGCATGCTGGGCCACCAAAAGGTTCGCTTGATGAGGTCGGAAGTCTTCTTGATACCAGGATGACCGGCGGACTTGGATGAATGACCCCACTCTAGTATCTTCCTTTGGAAGCGTGGAGCAGCATACAAACGACCCTCCGACACCTTGAGATCTCTGGAAAGATTAGCCTGTGCTGCCAGAACCTTATTCAAGACATTGAAAGAGTTGGCCGAAATGACATATTTGGAGGGTAGAATCGTCTCTGGAACCTCCTGGGATTTGTCTTCGACCATGAATTGCCATTAGAGCGCATCCACTTTTTGATTCTTCGATCAGGGGATGAAAAAGATCAAATAATTGAACCTAGAAAAGAAAAGAGACCACCGGAGCCTGACGGGCTCCTAGACGGCGTGCGTTCTCTATATACAACAGGTTTTTATGGTCGGTAAGGATTGAAATGGGGTTTTCAGTACCTTCAAAGACATGTCTCCATTCCTGTAGGGTGAGTTTGATGGCCAGTTCTCTATTGCCGACATCATAATTTTGTTCTGCTGGAGATTTTTTTTTTTGAGAAAAACCCACAGGGATGGAGCTTATCCTGTGGGGATTGCCTTTGAGAAAGGATGGCGCCAGCACCGATATCCGAAGCGTCAATCTCTAGAGTAAAGGGAAGTCTGAGATCTGGGTGGCGTAGGATGGGGGCGGTGGAGAATGTCCTTTTAAGGGTTTCAAAGGCTAGAAGTGCTTTAGGTGGCAGACTGCCGTGTTCACTCCTTTCTTTGTCAGAAGTATGGTAGGTAGCTTATTGACAGGTTTTCCAAGCAGGCCCATTTTATTCCCCTCAAGGGGTTACCATAATCTGCCACACTGGCTGATATTTTTTTGAGAGAGATTTTTCGTATCCATGGTATTCCACTTTCCTTTGTTTCTGATCATGGTACTCAATTTGTCTCGAAATGTTGGCACGCTTTTTCTCAGAGGCTAGGTATTTCCCTTCTTTTTTCGTCTGGGTATCACCCTCAAACCAATGGCCAAACCGAGCACATGAATCAATCCCTGGAACAATATTTACGATGTTTTTCTTCTGACTAAGAATAATTGGGCAGAATTAGTCCCATGGGCAGAATTCGCCATCAACTCCCTCAGGAATGAATCCACACAGGAGTCGCCGTTCTTTATAAATTATGGATATCATCCTAATCAGCTCCCTATTCCCACACCCACTTCAGGAGTTCCTGCTGCCGATTCTATGATTGCCACTCTTCAGGGATCATGGAAGAGGATTCAAGGGGTATTACAGGAATTGGCCCAGAGGCAGAAGAGACAGGCAGATCGTCTTCATCAGGAGGCAACATAAGTATATACCTGGAGATAAGGTTTGGCTCTCTTCAAAAAATATCAGATTGAAGATGCCTACTCTGAAGTTATCTCCTAGGTCCCTGGGTCCCTTTTCTATCCTTCAACAGTTAAACCATGTGGCCTATCGTCTTCTCCTTCCTTCCTCCATAAAGATCTCGCCCGTCTTCCATGTTTCCCTCTTGAGACCGTTCATCCAAAGTGCTCAGTCCTCCCACTCCTCACATAGACCTCCTTCTGTTACTATACAAGGACAACAAGAATTTGAAGTCCGGTCCATCATTGACTCTCATATCTCTAGAGGCAAAGTCCAGTTCTTGGTCCACTGGAAGGGGTATGGCCCTGAGGAACGCTCTTGGGTCTCACGGCCTGAACTCCACACTCTGTCTTTACTAAGACGCTTTCACCAAAAGTTCCCCCACAAACCTTGGGAAGATCGTCCGGAGTTCGATCCTCGAGGGGGGGGGTACTGTAAGGGTCCATGGGTCACGATCGACCCGCCACAGCGCTCCTTTACCTGCTGCCACAACAGGCACCGCCGCTGCTCCGGATCCCCGTAATTTCCCCACTGGCATGAGCATCTTCCACACTGCCTCTCCTCTTCTTCCGGGTTACGCTCGTCAGCCCATCTGCCTTACAGGGCGCGCGAGGACCCGTGCAGCTTGTGCACGGCACTCGGGGGATAGCTCTTGTTTTTTCAGCCCCTGAGTTCCTGACCTTGGATTGTCTGCAAACCTCCTCTGGATCTTGACCTTGGCAAACGGACATTCGACTACGCTGTTTTCTCTACCCCTCGGACTTGGCAAACGGACATTCGACTACGCTGTCTTCTCTACCCCTCAGACTTGGCAATTGGACATTCGACTACGCTGTCTTCTCTAATCCTCCGACCAGGCAAACGGACATTCGATTACGCAGCTGTCTCTACTCCCAGACCTTTGGCTTACGGACACGACCACTCTACCTTCTTCTACTCTGGATTCGGCAAGTACCTGACTAACCCTCTTCCTTGCCCCCGGTCCAGCTTCGCTCTATACCACACTCCGGGCACGCCACCGCTGCTGTGGGTGCGTGGTATCCTTCCGTTCCACCTCAGTACCGGGTTCCTGTCAGGTTTGCGGGCAGCACGAGCGTCACAGTACCTCTCCAACAACGACCTTGGCTAAGTACCCGCAGCGATCCGTAACTTCTCCAACCCCGACTCGGCTACCCTGACCAATCTACAATCAAGAGGCGCCCTTGCGGCTTCGGGTTTGTGTTTTCTTAAATCCCCACCTCGGCCTCGCGGTTCCGTCTAGTTAGTGGTGAGCACAGGTGTGGCGAGTCTTGAGCACGCACTCCAACCTATTTTCCAAACTTGAACAATACCTCGAGCACAACGACCGGCGCATGCTCATGTTACAGGAGAGCCTCCGCCTTCTTACGGAACAAGCACCCACTCCAACCAGAGAGGTCCCTTCCCTGGTTCCTACCATGACTGGACTCATGGCAGACCCGCTGTCATTGCCGGCTGAACCTCGACTTCCTACGCCCCGCCGTTATGCAGGGGAACAGCACGGTTGCCGAGGGTTCCTCAACCAGTGTTTTATTCAGCTCGAGGTTACGCCTTCTCGTTTCCCATTTCCTAAATCCAAAGTGGCGTATTTCACTCTGTTGCTCACCGACGACGCCCTGGCCTTGGCCTCCCCCATCTGGGAACATGTGAGACCGGACCTCACTCAAGACATCGGACTCTTCACTCGGGAGTTCCGTAGAGTGTTCGACACGCCCGGACGCAAGATGATGGAAGCATCTTCCCTTTTCCATATCGCCCAGGGAACCCGGTTTGTCGCCAAGTATGCCCTCGAGTTTCGGACCGTGGCTGCAGAGACAGGATAGAATGACGAGTCCCTGGCGGGCGCCTTCTGGCATGGCCTCTCTGAGTCATTGAAGGACAAACTCACCACGCAGGAGCGTCCGACTGATCTCGAAGAATTGATCGCGGGCTGCATTCGCGGCAAGAGAGGGGGTCTGAGAGAGCCCAATGTCTACTGTTCGCCCCAGGAGTCTCCCCTCCACAGGAGCATACAATAGAACCTCTTCACCCCCAGAGCCACATACCCATGCACTTGGGAGGCTATAAGCTGTCGACTAACGAGACATTGGCCTGTGTCTGTACTGCGCCAGCCCGTGGCACCAGGCTCTTCATGCCCCACAGAAGTCGGAGGGTTCTAAAACCCCAGGGCAGTCCAGGGGGGTCACGTTGGGGACGTTCTCCTTATCCCCTATCACTATAAGGCCTCTCACAAGGATTCTGCTCCCGGTTACCCTCTCTGGGGAGGGTTTTCTCGTGTCCACAGTTGCCTTCATAAATTCCGGCTCTGGAGGTAATTTTGAGAAACTAGATTTCGCTCGTTCACAAGAAGTTCCCGGTGGGACTAGAGGCCATTGACAGCACTCTCACCTGGCATCCTTACCATAGCCTATCACAGGCTCCGCACGAACACGCCCCAGTTCCGCCTCTTGCTCCTATTGGGCTGTCTCACCTATTTAGGCTCAGCAGTACCACTGGCACATTGGCTGACCATAAGCTTCCTGTTCCTGTGCTTACCTCTCTTGTCTCCTAGATATCCTGCCTTGTCTTGTTTGATCTCCCGTGTACCGACCTTGGCTTGCCTTTGGACCACCGCTTCTCTGGAACCCCGACCTTGGCTATCCTTGACCGTCCATAACTCTCCAACCTGAACTTGGCTCTTGGACCTCAACTATTCTACCTTCTCCAGCACCGACCCCAGCGACGAGTACCTCCAACGTTCCGATACTTCTATTACCCTTAACTCGGCAAGTATTCACTACTCCTCTACCCTCCCTGCTCCTGACCCGGCGCGAGCAACTACGCACACTCCAGATCAGATTCCCGTGCCTGTCGGTGGTGTTTAGTCTTTTCCCACCTCAGTACCGAGGGTCTCGTCTAGTTTGTGGTGGACACAGCATGACAAATACCATACTAAGTCTCCTGGCCTCTCTACGCAAACTACCACACTCCGGACACGCTTCCTCTGCTGCGGGTGCGTGTTACTAATGTCCCACCACAGTACAGGGATGGGTCTGGTCTGCGGGCAGCACTACCGTGACAGCAGGCAAAAATCTGGTCCAATGGAGCCAGCTCTGTCTCAGGAACTGTTCAGTCTCTTCCAACAGCATCTTTGGAGCCACTACTCCCAAGGAGGTAGGGACAAGTCTGCCGGAGATCTATGCTGAATTCTGTGATGTTTTTTGACAAAGACAGGTCTGAGGTCTTGCCGCCACATCGTCCACTTGACTGTCCAATTGACTTATTGCCCGGCTCCATACCCCCCATGGTTGCGTCCTATCCTCTGTCACTTACGGAGACGAAAGCCATGAGAGACTATATTCACGAAAATTTACAAAAGGGCTTTATCCATAAATCCTCGTCGTGAGCCGGTGCAGGGTTCTTCTTCGTAAAGAAAAAAGGGCGGATCGCTAAGACCATGTATTGACTATAGGGGTCTTAATAAAATTACCATTAAGAACCGTTATCCTCTGCCGCTGATTCCAGAACTCTTCGACTGCCTACAGAGGGCCAATATCTTTACTAAATTGGATCTCCAGGGGGCCTACAACTTGGTAAGGATTTGCCAGGGCGATGAATGGAAGACGGCCTTCAATACTCGTGAGGGTCACTACAAGTATCTCGTCATGCCCTTTGAACTCTGTAATGCCCCGGCCGTCTTCCAGGACTTTGTGAACGAGGTATTCAGGGATCTTCTCAACCGGTTTGTGGTCGTGTATTTGGACGATATATTGATTTTTTCTAAGTCTGAACAGGAGCATGTTTCTCATGTCAGACAGGTACTTCTCCGCCTTCGGAAGAATCATCTGTACGTGAAACTGGAGAAGTGCTTCTTCCATCAAGCGTCCACAACTTTTCTGGGGTATATTATCTCTAACAAGGGGCTCACCATGAACCCGGCGAAGGTAAAAGCAGAAAAGGAAAAACAGAGTCTGGGCGGTCACTGCTCTCCATAAACAATCCAAGTGCAATTAGTAAAAGAAAAAAGCTTTATTTAATCAAAAATAGACATCAGTAGAGGGTAGAAAACACCTCTTACACATTCCATCCTGACAAAAGGACTTTATCTACTTGCCCTCCTTTGGGCTTTTCTGGAAGACTGGGACTTTCCTCTTTCTATTACTAAGGTTAGTTTATCGTGCGGGTAGTGTAGGACCTGCTGATTAGGGTTTACCTTGACGTGGTAGCAGGCTTACAATACTTTGGCCAAAGCATTTAACTAAAGAACCCTTACTTTGAATTTAGTATTGCTTTTCTCTTCAGCTACTGGCACTATGCCTTTAAGGAGGCTGGACGTCCTCCAGGAAGCAACCAACCATTGCAACCTTGTGCTTTTGACTCTGCTCTACCTTCTCTTTTTACCAGTGGCATCCCACACTCCGCGCTGGTGCCTGAGTACGCGCGCCTCCGCTCTGCTAACAGAGCATGCTCGCACGTGCAGCTAGCTCAGCTGTGCCACGGAGCCTGGCTCCACTCTTCCAGATGCGCCTGTGCACAGCTCCCCAGCTGCATGACAACTTTCTCCTATCTCGTGTCTCCTGTGGCTTCCCAACCTCGGTACTGGGACCCCTCCTTTTCTTGGCTTGTGCGTGGGAGCACCAGCGTTACATTATGCTCAGCCCAAACAAACGGACCCCCCGAGGTGGACTCTGCCGTCCCTGAACCCCTTTACCGTTGGGAGACTTGAGTCCCTTTCCTTTCAACAGTCCAGAATTGTTTTTCCTCCTACTCCAGGAGGGAGCCCTTGAGTTACAGACCATGGAGTGCTGCTTCCGTAGTTTCCAGGTTTGGCTGTTTTTAAAGTCTTGTTATACTGTAGTTCCTGTTCATAGTTCCTGGTCATTGTCTTGTTCCTGTACTGCGGCCTGGACTCTCTGCGGACCGCTCCTTGGAATCTGCAGAAACCCTACTTTGCTTGCCGCCTTGGTAAGAACTTTTTATGGACTGTTTCCCCTCAGTCTAGTATGGATCGCTCAGAGTTCGATCCAGAAGAGGGGGGGTACTGAATGGTATCGGGAAACACAATCCCTGCGGCGTGTTCCCTCCTTACCTGCCACATCTCAGATTCCCGCTCTCCTTACAGAGCGCACACGTGGTTCTTTGTATGCCACGGAGCTTGGCAATGTCCCCAGTGTGCGCCACTCTCCAGGTGCGAGTCAAGACTCTCTAATCCTTGTTGGTGTTCTGAACCCTTCCCTACTTCCGCAGAGGCCGCGCCTGCTCTCCGTCCCCTGCCTTATCTCACCAACAGGAAGTGACTTCAAGCATACTGAGGCAAGTGACGCCATCTTGCTTTCTGGCAAACCCTGCCCTCTTCCTCCTGGCAGGAAGTAAGCCCCACTTTGACTCTCATTGCCAACAACTGCTGCTGCTGCTCCTTAAATAACAGTTAGTTGCTATCTGCCCTGGGTCATGCAAAGTACTACTCCAGTACTCGATGCCTCCTGTTCCTGTCATTGCATGCTGTTCCTGCTTGGATCTCCTCTGGACCTCTACTTGCCCTCCTTTGGGCTTTTCTGGAAGACTGGGACTTTCCTCTTTCTATTACTAAGGTTAGTTTATCGTGCGGGTAGTGTAGGACCTGCTGATTAGGGTTTACCTTGACGTGGTAGCAGGCTTACAATACTTTGGCCAAAGCATTTAACTAAAGAACCCTTACTTTGAATTTAGTATTGCTTTTCTCTTCAGTTACTGGCACTATGCCTTTAAGGAGTCTTGACATACTCCAGGAAGCAACCAACCATTGTAACCTTGTGCTCTTGACTCTGCTCTACCTTCTCTTCTTACCAGTGGCATCCCACACCCTGCGCTGGTGCCTGAGTGCGCACGGCTCCGCTCTGCTAACAGAGCATGCTCGCACGTGCAGCTGGTTCAGCTGTGCCACAGCCTGGCTCCTATCTTCCGGACGCGCCACGCTTCTCTCGCGCGCGGCATGCTCATGTGATGAAGTGCACCGCTCCACAGCTGCGTGACAACGTTCTCCTATCTCGTGTCTCATGCGGCTTCCCAACCTCGCTACTGGGTCCCCCTCCTTGTCTTTGCTTGTGCGTGGGAGCACAAGCGTTACACTCCTGCCACAGACACGCTCTGCACACGCGCAGTCGCGTGCATTTCCCCACTCATGGGCGCACGCTCTCCTCCTCTAAAGCATAGGTGCCTCCTGCACCTGGTACCTTTCGCTGCAGTCTCCTCCTTCCTGCTTCCCATTGGTGAGTCCTCCTATTTATTCCCTGTTCTCCATTCCCTCAGCGGCTGAGCATTGTTCCAGTTACCTGTGTTCACCTCCCTCGTGCCTTGCCTTGTTCCAGTCTCTCGCTACCTTTCCCTGCTCTGCTTCAGTGACCTCCTGTGTACCAACCCAGCTTTTCTCTTGGACTCCGCACCTCTGGCTCCCCGACCTCGGCTTACCCGCAACGATCCGTACCTCTCCAACCCCGACCCGGCTACCCTGACCAATCTACAATCAAGATGCGCCCTCGCATTGGTTGTGTTTTCTCAAATCCCCACCTCAGCCTCGCAGTCCCGTCTAGTTTGTGGTGAGCACATCGTGACACCCCGCCGGAGCTGGCGTCTACTGTGCAGGCATGTCCATCCAGAGCTGACTGTGCTGGGGCGCCCGGCCCGAGCCAGCGTCTACTGCGCAGGCTCGCCCAGCCGGATCCTACTGTGCCATCTCCCTCAGTCAGAGTCAGCATCTACTGCGCAGGCGCACCTGGCCGGAGCCGGCATCTACTCGCATGCATGCCAAATCGGGGTCTACTGCACAGGCCTGCCCAGCTGGAGCCTACTGCACAGGTACGTCTACTGCGCAGGTGCTCCCAGATGGAGCTGGCGTCTACTGTGCAGGTGCCCAAGCCAGAACCGACTGCGCTGGGGCGCCCGGGGAGAGCCAGCGTCTTCTATGTAGGCGCGCCCAGCCGGATGCCGCGGGCGCGCCCAGCCGGAGAACGGTCTACTGCGCTGGCATACCCAACCTGAGCTGGCACCTACTGCGCAGGAACCCCCAGCCAGAGCCGGCGCCTACTGCACAGGCGTGCCCACCCGAAGCCGGCATCTAATGCTCGGGCACACCAACTCTTCCACTCTGTCCCACATGCTACCAATGCTGGCGTGCACGCCAAGCCTTCCTCTGCTGCCTGAAGCTGGGCCAAGCTTACTTCCGGCGCGCTGACATCAGAGAAGCCCGTCGCGCACCAGCGTTGGAAGCTCAACGTGAGACAGAGAAGGAAGAGGCCTATAGCTGAGGGAGAGCCAGGACCTGGCCATGAGAGAACCGGCCGCCGGGTCTGGCCAGAGGTTCAGGCTCAACTTGCAGCACCGGCCGGCCTTGCCCTCCCCAGACCCGGGACAGTTGTCCTGGCTGTCCCCAACTGTCGGCGGCCCTGACTGTGATAGATATGCAGAAGGATGGGGGATCATGTGAGTTATACACAGGGGCACACGCGCCCCATCACCCTATGATTATACACAGGGGCCCCATCGCCCCATCACCACTCTATATACTGAGTGTGCCCCTGTGTATAACAACGCTGATCTGTGCTGCTCCATCTGATCTCACTGCACAGTGATCCAGGGATGATCCGATCGCCATTTACTAGGGTCAGGAAGGAATTTGTTTCCCCCACAACACAGCAGGGGTTATGTTTCGCCTTCCTCTGGATCACAGCAACAAACTGCCCTTTGTGCATTAATTAGAAGTGAGATCTACCTGCATTGATCTTAACCCCTTTGCTGCTGGAGGGGCCTGCAATGCATTGCTCAGTGTGTTACTATATCGCTCTGTAATGTGTTGCAGACCCCCTACCAGCAAAGAGATAAATTATTTAAATTAAATAAAGCTTTATTTAATCAAATCTATGTGTAGTGTCTTTTCTATCCGGTTTATCTATTGCTAACAGCACAAGTGCAACAGGAAGCCCCTCTGATCTGTAATATATTTCATTACACAAAAAGGTATCTAACAGGTAAAAAGAACATACATGGGATTCTGCTACAAATATATCTCTAATTACAAACCAATTAACAAATCATTGAGATTGGAGTTGAGCGAAAAGAAAGGGTTAAGTATATCATGTATATGAAGTGTAGGCTGTTCTGCAGCATTACATGGTCGGGACGACGTTTAGGAGATATAAGTAATGCTGATTACGGAGCTCACCGGCTGACCTGCTTCCTGCTTATTCCCTCCTCTGTACATCTCCAGCTCAGCGCGTTACACAACTCAAGCAAAAGCTTCTACTAAATGACTTGAATTGTGGCTCCTGTATCTCCCAGTTAAATGGTTTCATTGGCATATACTTCTTTAACATTGTGGGATTTGATAACATCTGTAATATGGGTGCTATGACCGGGGGGCCAGGCTCCCCTCTTACCTCATATTGGTTACCTGGCATCTCTCCCCTCCTGACTACGGGTGACACGGTCAGGGGGCGGTGGGGGAGGGTCAGCAGGGGTTATTTATTCTCCCATTCCCTCTCTCCCCCCATCCTCTCACTCTCCCCCATCCCTTCATTCTCTCCCCATCCCTCCATTCTCTCTCTCCCCATCCCTCCATTCTCTCTCCCCACATCGCTCCATTCTCTCTCTCTCTCTCCATCCCTCCATTCTCTCTCGCTTCCCCATTCCCTCCATTCTCTCTCCCCCCATCCTCTCACTCTCCCCTATCCCTCCATTCTCTCTCTCCGAAATCCCTCCATTCTCTCTCTCCCTCCATCCTCTCACTCTCCCCCATCCCTCCATTCTCTTTCTCCCCATCCCTCCATTCTCTCTCTCCCCACATCCCTCCATTCTCTCTCTATCTTCATCCCTCCATTCTCTCTCCCCCCATCCTCTTACTCTCCCCCATCCCTCAATTCTCTCTCTCTCTCCATCCCTCCATTCTCTCGCTTCCCCATTCCCTCTCTCCCCCCATCCTGTCACCCTCCCCCATCCCTCAATTCTCTCTCCCCCATCCCTCCATTCTCTCTCCCCACATCGCTCCATTCTCTCGCCTCATCCCTCCAACCTCTCTCAACCCCATCCCTCTATTCTCCCCCATCCTTTCAGCCACTCTCTCCCCACCATCCCTCTATTCTCTATCCCTCCATCCTCTCACTCCCAACCATCCCTCCATTCTCTCTCCCCCATCCCTCCATCCTCTCTCTTAACCCGATCACTCTATTCTCTCTCCCCCATCCCTCCATCCTCTCTCTAAACACGATTACTCTATTCTATCTCCCCCATCCCTCCATCCTCTCTCTTAACCCCATCCCTCCATTCTCTCTCCCCCATCCCTCCATCCTCTCTCTAAACACGATTACTCTATTCTCTCTCCCCCATCCCTCCATCCTCTCTCTTAACCCCATCCATCTATTCTCTCTCCCCCATCCCTCCATCCTCTCTCTTAACCCCATCCCTCCAGCCACTCTCCCTACCATCCCTCTTCTCTCTCTCTCTCTCTCCCCTCATCCCTCCAGCCTCTCTCTCAACCCCATCCCTCTATTCTCTCCCTCCCCATCCCTCCAGTACTCTTACAATTCTTCTCTCCATTCTGTCTGCTCTCTCCAGTCTGTCTCTATCCCACCCATACTGTGCCTGCCTCTCCCCATGCCATCTCTCGCTCTCCCCATGCCATCTCTCGCTCTCCCCTTGCTGTCTCTCGCGCTCTCCCCATGCTGTCTCTCTCTTTCCGTATTCTGTCTCTCTCTCTCCCCATGCTCTGTCTGTCTCTCCCTCTCCATGTGTCTGTCTCTCCTCCTAATGCTGTCTCTCCCCCATTCTATTTCTCGCTCTCTCTCATAGATAACCAAAAAGGGGGGAATCACCGCTCAAACCAAATATATTGTGCGCATAACTGCGCCAAACGGGTGCATATGGGAGGAACGATACTTAGATACAATGTCTAATCGAAGAAGATCATAATCACTTCAATAAAGTGTGTCGGTAGTGTATATCATATAATAATGATATATATATATATATATATATATATATAGTTATACGTTACCGTTCCAAGGATTGGTAAACAAGAGACAGCACTCAATGTTGAAGATCAAAGTGTATTAGTGAAAGCAAAAATACATCCAGGACATATTAGACATAATTTGAACAAAAACGAAGCATTGGCTCTAAAACTCCTAAAAGAAAACAAAAACTTGATTATCAGGCAAGCTGACAAGGGGGGCGGTGTCATGTTACAAGATAGGAAGGACTATGAGGGGGAAGCCCTCAGACTCCTAAACGACACCACCTCCTATAAAAGATTGAAAAGGGACCCTACGGGGGAATTTCTGGTTTTACTAAAAATTCTTCTTGATGAAGCCCTCACAAGTAATGTAATTGAAAAAAGAGAATATGAGTTTTTGTACGGTAGCTGTCCAAAAATTGCCATTTTTTATCATCTCCCAAAAACTCACAAAAGTATGACAAACCCGCCAGGCAGACCGATTATTTCGGGAATAGAGAGCCTTACATCTAACCTATCCCAATATGTGGACTATTTCCTCCAACCTTTTGTAGCAAAACTCCCTTCCTACTTGAGAGATTCAACATCAGTGTTGAATCTGATGGAAGGTTTTGTGTGGAAAGACTCCTACAGGTGGCTCACCTGCGATGTGCAGGCCCTGTATAATAACATCCCACATGAGGAGGGTCTTAATGCCGTTCAATCCTTTTTATTGAATGATGTCACCCTACATCCCCTCAATAGCCAATTTGTTGTAGATTCTATCAGGTACATCCTGAAACATAATAATTTTATGTTTCTTGATGAATTTTTTATACAGGTTTGCGGAACTGCAATGGGCACGAGATTTGCCCCCAGTTTCGCAAACCTGTACATGGGAAGATGGGAAGAGGAATACATTTATAATAACAACCCTTTCAAGGCAAATATTATTGTGTGGCGTCGGTTCATAGATGACATCCTGTGCATATGGGACGGCGACCAGTGCTCAATTGGCCAATTCCTACAGTACATAAATAACAATAACAAAAACCTCACTTTTACACATGTAGAGCATGAGACAGAAGTACACTTCCTGGATCTCAATCTTATGGCGTCAGCAGAGGGGAATGTGGTAACAAAAACGCACTTCAAGGAGGTTGATTGCAACAACCTCCTTGTTGCCACAAGCAACCACAAAAAAACGTGGATATCAAATATCCCCAGTGGCCAATATTATAGGTTGAAGAAGAACTGTAGTACGGAAGTAGACTTTGAGGAACAGGCCGAAAAATTGACCTTAAGATTTTTAGAGAGGGGCTATCGTCTAGAGAAACTAAATAAAGATCTGGAGAAAATAAGAAAACTTGATAGAAAAACCATGTTATTAACAAAACATAAAAAAAGCAAAACCCCCCAGGAAAATGAGGGTAAATGCAACGTTTCTTTTCTCACTAATTTTAATTCAATGACGGGGCGTATTGAGAAAATTATAAGAAAACATTGGCCTATTTTATCAAATGATTTGCTGCTGGGTGCTCACCTCTCGGAATTCCCAAAATTTATTTACAGAAGAGCAAAAAATCTAAAAAATACACTATCCCCAAGTGATATAAAACTAACAGAACATCCTAGTGTAGGTAGAAAATGGTTAAGCACTAAACCAATTGGGAATTTCAAGTGCGGTAAGTGTTCAGTTTGCAAGCATTTGCACCCCGACAGAAAAACTTTTAAATGTACAAATGGAGAAGTACATGATATTAATGATTTTATATATTGCAATACTGACCATGTGGTTTATTTATTGGAGTGTCCGTATGGCCTTTTCTATGTGGGACGTACCAAACGCCCTTTGAAAGTACGCATTCAAGAACACTTGCGCAACATTAAAATAGGGTTTATGAAGCATAGCCTTTCTAAACATTATGCACAATTCCACAACAGTGACCCCTCCTCTCTACTATTTAAAGGTATTAAGTATATACCCAAAAATAGGAGAGGGGGTGACAGAGTAAAAGAACTTTCTAGGCAGGAAACCTTCTGGATACACAAATTAAACACCTTGTATCCAGGGGGTTTAAATGAAGATATAGACATTTGGTCCCTGTATTAAAGTTCTTATATGATCCATTTATACTACCTCAAAAAGCTTTTAACTCAATTTTATTTTTATATGAATTTTTAATTTTTGTCTCTTTGTCTTTTTAGCCAATTTATCAGGACATGCCCCTTTTAATGAATTTAGGCTGCTTGTATTCATCTTGCTGCTCTTTAGTGCTAATCGGCTTTGATCACTTTTCATCTTCTTTACTCACTTTATTTGTGATATATATTGCATTTTAGGATAGCCATCCTAGTCTGCCCAGCCACTGATGCACTCGTGCACTATGGTTTTTTATTATGTGTAACACTGTTTCCTTTTGTTTTAGTTTCATCAATCGCGTGTGGTTAGACATGTCATTGTTAATAAAGTTTATTTTAGTATATGTTCTGTTGCCATTGACAACCAGTGATGCGCGAAACCGGGACTTTTAACCCGCCTCTACTACTTCCCCATTGGCTATGAGAGTAGATAGCTTAGCCAATGAGGTACAATCGTGTAGTATTTAGAATTCATCCGAAACCACTTTATTTTATTCCCTGATGAAGAAACCCACGGGTTTCGAAACGCGTTGGATGACTGGTCAAGAGCTCTACCTCTAACTATCACCCCACCACGCGAGCTGATCGAGTTTGAACGGCGCCATAACCAGCGATCTCCCCCGCGGTGACGTCATCGACCCGGAAGTGCTTCGCACGGAGGGGAGTGAGAGAATCCAGCCGGTGTGGAGTTTCGCTCTGGCAAAGCACTGTATGGGACAGTAGCTGACGTTTGACTCGTGCTCTGGGGAGAAAGAACTCGTAGAGGCTTCCTACTTACCTTCCTACCAACAGGATCCTGCATCCGAGATATCAGCGCCACAACCCTTGTGAGGACACTCGTTCCGGTTTCCTGAGGCGTTGGGTAACATTATCCCAAAACTGCTTATGATAAATCACTTTGATGTACGCACATTACTCACCCGACCTTATTGTTTATGTCAATATATTGTTTAATGCACTATGAGCGTTGTGCGCTGTGTCTTTTCTGTTATTAACTCTCTGGGCTTGTATGTGTATACCGGTATTACCTCTCTGGACGTGTATGTGTATGCCGGTATTACCTCTCTGGGGGTGTATGTGTATAAAGGTATTACCTCTCTGGATGTGTATGTGTATACAGGTAATACCTCTCTGGGCGTGTATGTGTATACCGGTATTACCTCTCTGGGCGTGTATGTGTATACCTGTATTACCTTTCTTGGCGTGTATGTGTATAACGGTTTTACCTCTCTGGGCGTGTATGTGTATACCGGTATTACATCTCTGGACGTGTATGTGTATACCGGTATTACATCTCTGGGCGTGTATGTGCATACTGGTATACCTCTCTGAACATGTATGTGTATAACCGGTATTACCTTTCTGGGCGTGTATGTGTATTCCGGTATTGTGCGCTGTGTCTTTTCTGTTTTTATCTGTTAGCTTAGGGGGTCCCTGAGCCCCCCCTCCATCGCAGCTGCAGACACTCTGTTCAAGGTCACGTAATTTTATTTAATCACTAATTATCACGTCACTCAATTAGTAGTTGCGCACTTTATTTTCTTCCCAGAGAGTTAATACCTGTATACACACACGCCCAGGGAGATAATACGATATACACATACACGCCCAGATAGGTAATACCGGAATACACATACACGCCCAGAAAGGTAATACCGGTTATACACATGTAACGGGTATTCCACCCCACCCAATCTCATATATAGTGTGGGTGAGTAGAACATGTAGTGTTACCGGTGTGGTGCGTATACCTGCAGGCTCACAGGAGGTCTGAGCCTCCGCTAATGAGAGCCTGGGGTGAATCCTCTGGAACGGATCTTCTTTCAGCGCCTCCACCTATGTAGGATTCTATGGAAGTGTAGAATGACCCTACATAGGAACCCAATCAGAAACCACACACACAGTGATTATATAATAACTAAGGACTTTACTTATGAACATATAACACATTACATAACATCATAACCTTATGCAATACTGGAGCACCTTCTGCCCAATGTCTGGTGTTCCCACCCAGTGTCCTGTAACCCCCACCCAATGTCCCGTACTCCTACGGAGATCGTGGGTGACTGCGCAGTCACTAAATTAATAGGCCTGTTGGTGCACATATAATACAGAGGTACCTTCCGAGCACTCCGATGCTCGGGCCTGCAACACTCTTCTCAAAGGGTCAATCGGCGAGGACTCCTCCAACCGAACTCCTGCACTTGTGGACAGCTAGGACGGTCCCCTCGGGAACACAGTCTCTGTGGACCCCAACGTGGGTCCAACCGCTTTCCGGGAACAGCAACCGCCGCTATCCCTATCTATCCCTAAAGTGACAGGAACCCTAACCTAGGGCCTGTCCCTGATGAACCGCAACCTGGGGTGGCTTGGGGAAAACTCCTAGGGCCTGCGGGGTTAATAACCTACCCCCCTCCCCTACTACCCCAAGTCCAGAAACCTCACTAACCACTAGCTAACTCACTAATCCTAACGCGCCTGCAGCCGACACACAGCTCTCACAGTCAGCCTGCAGACAGTAACACACGCTGCACACACCTTGCACTCAGTACATGCAGCGTCACATGCAACACTCAACACAGCAACCTGGAACCCGCAGCAATAACCCACTGCACGCACTCTATGCCTATTTGCCAGTGCGCACAGCACTACCCGCTGTGGCACTGCCAAACCTGCACCTTACACACACTAAGGGTGACCTCCCTATCTAGGGCCGTCCCTTTTCAGTTACCCACTAACCTGGTGGGGAGTTGGGGCCTACCTGGAGGGTGTGGGTACCTATCTGGATGCAGGATCTACACTCACTCCCTGCATCCTTCCTTCCCCTTCAGCTCCGCTGCTCCAACTAACTGACTCATGCAAAGCCCGGGAAATGTATCTCTTTTCCCGGGCTGAGCTTCCTCCAGCCCTATTGGCCACTATCAGGCACCTGGTGCCTGTCTCTCTATGCCTCCTGGGAGTTGTAGTTCCCAGGAGGCTGCTATACCATTGGGGCCGCGTGCGCGCTTCTCCCGCGCATGCGCGATCTATTAATGGCCGCCTCACTGTTTCCTGCTCTGTCTCTGCCCTCGCGCGACTTTTCCCTGCCTCTTGCAGCCTCCCAGCGCATGCGCGAGCTAACTGGGCCGCCGGGGACCTACTGCGCATGCGCGAACTGAAGCGCAATGGCGGCGCCCTATCCGCCCGGCTCCGGGAGCGCCGGGAGCCCTGAGATGCGCGTGCGGCCTTGGCAACCGGCCGCACGCGTCCCCGGCAACCCCCGAGCCGGGACCTGACCGCCCTCTCCCCTGCCATCGCCGAACGGAGCCGCCATTGGACGCGGCGGCCTCCGCGATCGGCAGTCAGGTGAGGGGGGTGCGGACGTGCTGGGGAGACTTGGCTACACTCTCCCCCTGGTGGAAAATCCAACGTCCTCGCTTGGAGAACGCCATACCCTGACATAAGGTTACACAATAAAATACGGCATGTCATATTTGTTACACTTATCAGGTCGACTTTACACCTCAGATTACATGGTACATCACACTCAATAATACCCGAGACTGGCTGAGACCATGTGTGGGGTGCCCCTACCAGATCAGATGGGGGTACCTCACTTTTGCGTCGTGAACCTCCCCCAGAAAAATTTCTTGGAGAGCACACTCTAAAGCGACAGTTACTGGCTCTTCGCTACTTCCTCCCCCTGGTGGAAGGAGTAGCACAGTGTCTCTGAAGCAGACCTTTACCCGGTCATCCGCGGCAGGGGTGCGGTAGACCAGGAGGCCAGGACCTTTCCCGCGGTCCACCACCTGGCGAATGGCACGCTCCTTTTTGGGCGTAAAGGAGGCCAGTCTCCCTGGATCTTCCTTTACACAGTCCTTGTCAATACGGACTTGCGAGGCTTCCACTGAGAAGCGAGCACTGGACAATGTCTCGGTTTCACCTGGCAGGGGGGAAAGAGTAGACACCTTACCCCTGCGGTGATTCACGGTGGCCAACAGGTCCTCGGGGACGCTGTCAGTTCCCACCTTGGTGGTATCGGGACCTGTCCCCAACTCTTCTGAGACAGTCCACTCACTGACTCGAACTTCGGGAGCGTTGGATCCCAGTCCTGGGACCACTTGTGTCGGAGCACACAGGCTCACACTCCGCTCAGGTACCGTAGCTTTGGCCTTCTTCACGGCCACCTCCATCGGAGTCTGTGGGGAACAAGGGGGTTCCTTACCACTCGGCTGGCTGACGATGGGCTTCCCTTCTTCCGGAAGGATCGGCGGTAGACACTGGTCCACTCTCTTGTCTGGACAGCTACCTTCTAATGAGGACACCTCCACCAGGACGCGATGCAGAGGGAAGCCCTTCGCCCGGGCGACCAGACTTAAGGAGCCATCGTGCTCCGCGGTCACCTGGAGGCTCACCCCCGACACCCCTGGGGCAGTCGACTCACCCTTGTCGGCGTTAGGTACTGGTCCCCATTCTAGGACCGATGGTACCTCCATAGTAGGTCGGACTGACCATTGTAGGGCACACGGGCCCACAGCAGGGTCCGCAACATCGGGATACACCTTTTCCCCGGAAGATATCATGACAGTATCCTCCGCAAGGTAGTCACCAGATCCTTCTGTAATACAGCCAGTGGTTGTGGGTACGAAGCTGGCGTGCTCCGGTACCTCCACTGCAGTCACGCTCTTCTCCGCCAAGGGTTCACTTGGCTCCTTAGCTGGCTCTGTAGGCTGGGGTACAATAGGCATCAAGAAAATTGCACCGCAACAATCACATCTGGGCTCCCACGCCAGTGCTCCCCTAGAACAGTCACAGGTGGGGCTAAAGCACTGTGTACACGGCTCCCCATCTACCTCGGTGATTCTGAAGTCTAGTGGCACTTGGGACATGACGGCTCCCTCGTCATAGGCTTCTTGCAAGCAGGGGCACAGTAGCATAAGGAGATCTATTCCTGGCGCTTGCCAGGGCACATACACATTAGGGTGTATCCCCTGACAGTCTATCTCATCCTCATGCATCATCTCATCCTCAGAGATCAGAGTGTCTATCACAGCGTCCACGTATGGTTGAAGATAACCGTGCTTGCTCCCCCTGGTGGAATCTAAAGGAAGGGCACTTTTTACAAGGGATTGGTTTTCGCTCTGCACTGAGTCACTCACATCACAGGGGAGGGGCTCTGACTTTCGCGCCAAACCCGGACAGAATGTTGCGACATCTTTCTGTGCAGGCTTGCAGTCAGCAGCACGTGCGCTCTCCTGATTTGGCGGGAGACGCCATTTTGCTGGGTCGGCATAGACTAGGGGGTACCCTTCTGAGGGGTCCTCGGGCATGAACAGCACGGACGGTGCCTCTGCCAGGCATATATCCTCAGTGTGAGTTACAACAAAAAGTATGGTTTTCCATATAGACGTGGGATCTTGTTCTTCCTCTAAGACACATGCCCACGGCCACCCAGGAATTTTACACATATACTCCCGGACTTTAACCGCGGGTATAAGAGCGGGAATGCCTCCTACCGCCACTACCTGGCCAGGTTCCATATACTGCCGCAAAGCCCAGGCAAGGACCTCGTCTCTGGACTTCACAAATATGGCGACAAAAATAGGGACGGGACAATTTAGAAAAAAAATGGACAGGGCACCCCAGGTGGTATCTCAGCAGCGCCTCCAAATGTAACGGGTATTCCACCCCACCCAATCTCATATATAGTGTGGGTGAGTAGAACATGTAGTGTTACCGGTGTGGTGCGTATACCTGCAGGCTCACAGGAGGTCTGAGCCTCCGCTAATGAGAGCCTGGGGTGAATCCTCAGGAACGGATCTTCTTTCAGCGCCTCCACCTATGTAGGATTCTATGGAAGTGTAGAATGACCCTACATAGGAACCCAATCAGAAACCACACAAACAGTGATTATATAATAACTAAGGACTTTACTTATGAACATATAACACATTACATAACATCATAACCTTATGCAATACTGGAGCACCTTCTGCCCAATGTCTGGTGTTCCCACCCAGTGTCCTGTAACCCCCACCCAATGTCCCGTACTCCTACGGAGATCGTGGGTGACTGCGCAGTCACTAAATTAATAGGCCTGTTGGTGCACATATAATACAGAGGTACCTTCCGAGCACTCCGATGCTCGGGCCTGCAACACTCTTCTCAAAGGGTCAATCGGCGAGGACTCCTCCAACCGAACTCCTGCACTTGTGGACAGCTAGGACGGTCCCCTCGGGAACACAGTCTCTGTGGACCCCAACGTGGGTCCAACCGCTTTCCGGGAACAGCAACCGCCGCTATCCCTATCTATCCCTAAAGTGACAGGAACTCTAACCTAGGGCCTGTCCCTGATGAACCGCAACCTGGGGTGGCTTGGGGAAAACTCCTAGGGCCTGCGGGTTTAATAACCTACCCCCCTCCCCTACTACCCCAAGTCCAGAAACCTCACTAACCACTAGCTAACTCACTAATCCTAACGCGCCTGCAGCCGACACACAGCTCTCACAGTCAGCCTGCAGACAGTAACACACGCTGCACACACCTTGCACTCAGTACATGCAGCGTCACATGCAACACTCAACACAGCAACCTGGAACCCGCACCAATAACCCACTGCACGCACTCTATGCCTATTTGCCAGTGCGCACAGCACTACCCGCTGTGGCACTGCCAAACCTGCACCTTACACACACTAAGGGTGACCTCCCTATCTAGGGCCGTCCCTTTTCAGTTACCCACTAACCTGGTGGGGAGTTGGGGCCTACCTGGAGGGTGTGGGTACCTATCTGGATGCAGGAGCTGCACTCACTCCCTGCATCCTTCCTTCCCCTTCAGCTCCGCTGCTCCAACTAACTGACTCATGCAAAGCCCGGGAAATGTATCTCTTTTCCCGGGCTGAGCTTCCTCCAGCCCTATTGGCCACTATCAGGCACCTGGTGCCTGTCTCTCTATGCCTCCTGGGAGTTGTAGTTCCCAGGAGGCTGCTATACCATTGGGGCCGCGTGCGCGCTTCTCCCGCGCATGCGCGATCTATTAATGGCCGCCTCACTGTTTCCTGCTCTGTCTCTGCCCTCGCGCGACTCTTCCCTGCCTCTCGCAGCCTCCCTGCGCATGCGCGAGCTAACTGGGCCGCCGGGGACCTACTGCGCATGCGCGAACTGAAGCGCAATGGCGGGGCCCTATCCGCCCGGCTCCGGGAGCGCCGGGAGCCCTGAGATGCGCGTGCGGCCTTGGCAACCGGCCGCACGCGTCCCCGGCAACCCCCGAGCCGGGACCTGACCGCCCTCTCCCCTGCCATCGCCGAACGGAGCCGCCATTGGACGCGGCGGCCTCCGCGATCGGCAGTCAGGTGAGGGGGGTGCGGACGTGCTGGGGAGACCTGGCTACACACATACATGTTCAGAGAGGTATACCAGTATGCACATACACGCCCAGAGATGTAATACCGGTATACACATACATGCCCAGAGAGGTAATACCGGTATACACATACATGCCCAGAGAGGTAATACCGGTATACACATACACGCCCAGAGAGGTAATACCGATATACACATACACACCCAGAGAGGTAATACCGGTATACACATACACGCCCAGAGATGTAATACCGGTATACACATACACGTCCAGAGATGTAATACCGGTATACACATACACGTCCAGAGATGTAATACCGGTATACACATACACGTCCAGAAATGTAATACCGGTATACACATACATGTCCAGAGTGGTAATACCGGCATACACAGACACGCCAAAAGAAGTAATACCGGTATACACATATACGCCCAGAGAGGTAATACCGGTATACACGTACACGCCCAGAGAGTTAATACCTGTATACACATACATGTCCCGAGAGGTAATACCAGCATACACAGACACGCCAAGAGAAGTAATACTGGTATACATGTACACGCCCAGAGAGGTAATACCGGTATACACATACACGCCCAGAGAGGTAATACCGGTATACACGTACACGCCTAGAGAGGTAACACCGGTATACACATACACGCCCAGAGAGGTAATACCGGTATACACGTACACGCCTAGAGAGGTAACACCGGTATACACATACATGTCCAGAGAGATAATACCAGCATACACAGAAACGCCAAGAGAAGTAATACTGGTATACACGTACACGCCCAGAGAGGTAATACCGGTATACACATACACGCCCAGAGAGGTAATACCGGTAAACACGTACACGCCTAGAGAGGTAACACCGGTATACACATACATGTCCAGAGAAATAATACCGGTATACACAGACACACCCAGAGAGGTAATATGGTATACACTGACACACCCAGAGAGTTAATACCTGTATACACATACATGTCCAGAGAGGTAGTACCAGTATACACATACACGTCCAGAGAGGTAATACCGGTATACACATACACGCCCAGAGAGGTAATATGGTATACACGTACAGGCCCAGAGAGGTAATACCGGTATACACATATACGCCTAGAGAGGTAATACAGGCATACCCCGGTATAAGGACACTCACTTTAAGTACACTCACGAGTAAGGACATATCGCCCAATAGGCAAACGGCAGCTCGCGCATACACCTGTCAGCACATCCTGAACAACGTTCTGAACAGCAATACCAGCTCCCTACCTGTACCGAAGCTGTGCGCAAATGGAGAGACTATAGAGCCTGTTACAAATGCGTTATTTACATCAGTTATGCACGTATATGATGATTGCCGTACAGTACATGCATCGATAAGTGGGGAAAAAGCAGTGCTTCACTTTAAGTACATTTTCGCTTTATATACGTGCTCCGCTCCCATTGCGTACGTTAATGCGGGGTATGCCTGTACCGTACACCTATACATGTCCAGAGAGGTAATACTGGTATACACATACACGCCCAGAGAGGTAATACCGGTATACACATACATGTCCAGAGAGGTAAAACCGGTATACACATACGCCCAGAGAGGTAATACCGGAATACACATACACGTCCAGAGAGGTAATACCGGTGTACACATACACGCCCAGAGAGGTAATACCGGTATACACATAAACGCACAGAGAGGTAATAACGGTATACACATACATGTCCAGAGAGGTAATACCGGTGTACACATACACGTCCAGAGAGGTAATACCGGTATACACATACACGCCCAGAGAGGTAATACCGGTATACACATACACCCCCAGAGAGGTAATACCGGTATACACATACAAGCCCAGGGAGGAAATACCGGTATACACATACACGCCCAGAGAGTTAATACCTGTAAACACATGTCCAGAGAGGTAATACCAGTATACACATACACACCCAGAGAGGTAATATCGGTATACAGATACACGCCAAGAGTGGTAATACGTGCATACACAGACACGCCAAGAGTAGTAATACCTGTATACATGTACACGCCCAGAGAGTTAATACCTGTATACACATACATGTCCAGAGAGGTAATACTGGTATACACATACACGTCCAGAGAGGTAATACCGGTGTACACATACATGCCCACAGAGTTAATACCTGTAAACACATGTCCAGAGAGGTAATACCAGTATACACATACACACCCAGAGAGGTAATATCGGTATACAGATACACGCCCAGAGTGGTAATACGTGCATACACAGACACGCCAAGAGAAGTAATACCGGTATACACATAGACGCCCAGAGAGGTAATACCGGTATACACATAGACGCCCAGAGAGGTAATACCGGTATACACGTACACGCCTAGAGCAGTAACACCGGTATACACATACATGTCCAGAGAGGTAATACTGGTATACACAAACACGCCCAGAGAGGTAATATGGTATACACAGACACGCCCAGAGAGGTAATACCGGTATTCACATACACGCCCAGAGAGGTAGTACTGGTATACACGCACACGCTCAGAGAGTTAATACCGGTATACACAGAAACGCCCAGAGAGGTAATACCAGTATACACATATACGCTTAGATAGGTAATACCGTACACCTATACATGTCCAGAGAGGTAATACTGGTATACACATACACATCCAGAGAGGTAATACCAGTATACACGTACATGCCCAGAGAGTTAATATCTGTATACACATACATGTCCAGAGAGGTAATACCGGTATACACATACACGCCCAGAGAGTTAAAACCTGTATACACATACACGCCCACAGAGTTAATACCAGTATACACATGTCCAGAGAGGTAATAAAGGTATACATATACACCCAGAGAGGTAATACCGGTATACACATACACGTCCAGAGTGGAAATATCGGTATACACATACAAGCCCAGAGAGGTAATACCAGTATACACATACACGCCCAGAGAGGTAATACCGGTATACACATACACGCCCAGAGAGGTAATACCGGTATACACATACACGCCCAGAGAGGAAATACCGGTATACACATACACGCCCAGAGAGGAAATATAGGTATACACATACACGCCCAGAGAGTTAATACCTTTATACACATACACGCCCAGAGAGGTAATACCGGTATACACATACACACCCAGAGAGGTAATACCGGTATACACATACATGCCCAGAGAGGTAATACCGGTATAGACATACACACCCAGAGAGGTAATACCGGTATACACATACACGCCCAGAGAGGAAATATCGGTATACACGTACACGCCCAGAGAGGTAATACCGGTATACACATACACCCAGAGAGGTAATACCGGTATACACATACACCCAGAGAGGTAATACCGGTATACACGTACACGCCCAGAGAGGTAATACCGGTATACACATATACACCCAGAGAGGTAATACCGGTATACACATACACACCCAGAGAGGTAATACCGGTATACACATACACGCCCATAGAGGTAATACCGGTATACACATACATGTCCAGAGAGGAAATATTGGTATACACGTACACGCCCAGAGAAGTAATACTGGTATACACATACACGCCCAGAGAGGAAATATCGGTATACACGTACACGCCCAGAGAGGTAATACTGGTATACACATACACGCCCAGAGAGGTAATACCGGTATACAGATACACGCCCAGAGAGGTAATATTGGTATACACATACACGCCCAGAGACGTAATACTGGTATACACATACACACCCAGAGAGGTAATACCGGTATACATGTACACGCCTAGAGAGGTAACACCGGTATACACATACATGTCCAGAGAGATAATACCGGTATACACATACACACCCAGAGAGGTAATATGGTATACACTGACACACCGAGAGAGTTAATACCTGTATACACATACATGTCCAGAGAGGTAGTACCAGTATACACATACACGTCCAGAGAGGTAATACCGGTATACACATACACGCCCAGAGAGGTAATATGGTATACACATACACGTCCAGAGAAGTTATACCGGTATACACATGTCCAGAGAGGTAATATGGTATACACATACAGGCCCAGAGAAGTTATACCGGTATACACAGAAACGCCCAGAGAGGTAATACCGGTATACACATACACGCCCAGAGAGGTAATATGGTATACACATACAGGCCCAGAGAAGTTATACCGGTATACACAGAAACGCCCAGAGAGGTAATACCGGTATACACATATACGCCTAGAAAGGTAATACAGGCATACCCCGGTATAAGGACACTCACTTTAAGTACACTCACGAGTAAGGACATATCGCCCAATAGGCAAACGGCAGCTCGCGCATACACCTGTCAGCACGTCCTGAACAACGTTCTGAACAGCAATACCAGCTCCCTACCTGTACCGAAGCTGTGCGCAAATGGAGAGACTATAGAGCCTGTTACAAATGCGTTATTTACATCAGTTATGCACGTATATGATGATTGCCGTACAGTACATGCATCGATAAGTGGGGAAAAAGCAGTGCTTCACTTTAAGTACATTTTCGCTTTACATACATGCTCCGGTCCCATTGCGTACGCTAATGCGGGGTATGCCTGTACCGTACACCTATACATGTCCAGAGAGGTAATACTGGTATACACATAAATGCACAGAGAGGTAATACCGGTATACACATACACGCCAAGAAAGGTAATACCGGTATACACATACACGCCCAGAGAGGTAGTACCGGTATACACATACACGCCCAGAGAGGTAATACCAGTATACACATAAACGCCCAGAGAGGTAATACCGGTATACACATAAACGCACAGAGAGGTAATACCGGTATACACATACATGTCCAGAGAGGTAAAACCGGTATACACATACACGCCCAGAGAGGTAATACCGGTATACACATACACGTCCAGAGAGGTAATACCGGTGTACACATACACGTCCAGAGAGGTAATACCGGTATACACATACACGCCCAGAGAGGTAATACCGGTATACACATACACCCCCAGAGAGGTAATACCGGTATACACATACAAGCCCAGGGAGGAAATACCGGTATACACATACACGCCCAGAGAGTTAATACCTGTATACACGTACACGCCCAGAGAGTTAATACCTGTATACACATACATGTCCAGAGAGGTAATACTGGTATACACATACAGTACACGTCCAGAGAGGTAATACCGGTGTACACATACACGCCCACAGAGTTAATACCTGTAAACACATGTCCAGAGAGGTAATACCAGTATACACATACACACCCAGAGAGGTAATATCGGTATACAGATACACGCCCAGAGTGGTAATACGTGCATACACAGACACGCCAAGAGTAGTAATACCGGTATACACATAGACGCCAAGAGTAGTAATACCGGTATACACATAGACGCCCAGAGAGGTAATACCGGTATACACATAGACGCCCAGAGAGGTAATACCGGTATACACGTACACGCCTAGAGCAGTAACACCGGTATACACATACATGTCCAGAGAGGTAATACTGGTATACACAAACACGCCCAGAGAGGTAAAATGGTATACACAGACACGCCCAGAGAGGTAATACCGGTATTCACATACACGCCCAGAGAGGTAGTACTGGTATACACGCCCAGAGAGGTAATACCGGTATACACGTACACGCTCAGAGAGTTAATACCGGTATACACAGAAACGCCCAGAGAGGTAATACCGGTATACACATATACGCTTAGATAGGTAATACCGCACACCTATACATGTCCAGAGAGGTAATACTGGTATACACATACACGTCCAGAGAGGTAATACCAGTATACACGAACATGCCCAGAGAGTTAATATCTGTATACACATACATGTCCAGAGAGGTAATACCGGTATACACATACACGCCCAGAGAGTTAAAACCTGTATACACATACACGCCCACAGAGTTAATACCAGTATACACATGTCCAGAGAGGTAATAAAGGTATACACATACACCCAGAGAGGTAATACCGGTATACACATACACGTCCAGAGAGGAAATATCGGTATACACATACAAGCCCAGAGAGGTAATACCAGTATACACATACACGCCCAGAGAGGTAATACCGGTATACACATACACGCCCAGAGAGGTAATACCGGTATACACATACACGCCCAGAGAGGAAATACCGGTATACACATACACGCCCAGAGAGGAAATATAGGTATACACATACACGCCCAGAGAGTTAATACCTGTATACACATACACGCCCAGAGAGGTAATACCGGTATACACATACACACCCAGAGAGGTAATACCGGTATACACATACACGCCCAGAGAGGTAATACCGGTATAGACATACACACCCAGAGAGGTAATACCGGTATACACATACACGCCCAGAGAGGAAATATCGGTATACACGTACACGCCCAGAGAGGTAATACCGGTATACACATACACCCAGAGAGGTAATACCGGTATACACATAAACCCAGAGAGGTAATACCGGTATACACGTACACGCCCAGAGAGGTAATACCGGTATACACATATACACCCAGAGAGGTAATACCGGTATACACATACACACCCAGAGAGGTAATACCGGTATACACATACACGCCCAGAGAGGTAATACCGGTATACACATACACGCCCATAGAGGTAATACCGGTATACACATACATGTCCAGAGAGGAAATATCGGTATACACGTACACGCCCAGAGAAGTAATACTGGTATACACATACACGCCCAGAGAGGAAATATCGGTATACAAGAACCTCTTCAATTGGATTCAAGCGGGGATAACCCGTCTTAAGGATCTGCAGGGTAGAAATTACATACAATCGTTTGAGCAAATTAAATCCTCTAAAGCTATCCCAAATAAAGAATTCTATCGATACCTCCAGATCAGAGATTTTTATAACAAAACCCCAATCAGACCGGCACGAACAAATTTTGAGCAGCTGTGTGCTAGAGCTACGGACACAAGGGGACTCACATCTAGGATGTACAGGGAAGTGATCTGTCCAGTGACGCCCAACGAGACCAGACTGTGTTACATTAGACACTGGGAATCAGACTTAGGCCGAGTCCATAGAAGGACAGGCCGTGCTGAGCTGTGCGGACGCTCCGCGCTGAGCCCCTGCATCCTCAATGAGGATGCCTTTAGAGGGGGCTCACGCGAGCGTCCGCAGGCGTGCTGAGGCGCTGGAGTTTTCAGCCGAGCGCCAAGCTGTTTTTCAGCGCGCTGTCGGCTGAAAACATGCAATCAGCGTGGAGCTGCGTCAACGTCACGGCGCCGACGTCAGTGCGTCGCGGGCGATTGGCCCAGTGTCGTCACTGCCCCGCCTCCCTCAGTCTCCCCCCGCCTCCGATCGCGCCTGCTTGCTCGCCTGCATGGGCATGAAATCGCGCAGATTTCAGCAGGTGAGCCTCAGCGTCAGCGCAGCTCGGAACTCCTCACCCCTCTATGGCCCGGGCCTTAGGAGAGACTTTAGAGGACGACACGACATGAGAATTATTGTTTGTTAAAGGTTTACTGTACCTTGCCTTGAATGTAGATCAGGCTATCTTTGAAAGGCCCTAACAACATATCTACATTACCGTGTGGACACTATTTTATGTCAATTGTTATAGCATACATGTATCATCTATTTTATACATGTATATCTTATCACTTTTATTGAATGTTTTTAATTACTATCACATATTAAATAATTATTCTTCATGTATAATTTGCACATCTTTTATTATCATATAGTATGTTTTTTATAACTATCACTTTATGTATTTGTCATGTAATTGTCATTTTTTTCTCAACCTCATGTTTTTTCCATGTTTTCCCCCCCACCCAGCCCCAAGAAGTTAATTATCTAATTATTACCCATGTGCCTTGAAGCATTTAATCAAGTATTTAGCTATATACAGGCATACCCCGCATTAACGTACGCAATGGGACCGGAGCATGTATGTAAAGCGAAAATGTACTTAAAGTGAAACACTACATTTTTCCTACTTATTGATGCATGTACTGTACTGCAAATGTCATATACGTGCATAACTGATGTAAATAACGCATTTGTAACAGGCTCTATAGTCTCCCCGCTTGCGCACAGCTTCGGTACAGGTAGGGAGCCGGTATTGCTGTTCAGGACGTGCTGATAGGCGCATGCGTGAGCTGCCGTTTGCCTATTGGGCGATATGTACTTACTCGCGAGTGTACTTAAAGTGAGTGTCCTTAAAGTGGGGTATGCCTGTATGTGGTTCTCCAACAGTTTAGTGTTAACCCCTGAGGAAGTCGCATGAAGCGACGAAACGCGTAGGGAAAGAGTAAATATTGGACTTTAATACATCAGAAGTATATTCGTCATTACTTTGGCGCCATTCCATTCCTGTATTGGAGCAGTGCAGGGTGTGCTTATTGAACTGTGCCTGGATCCTGTGCTACTACCCGGTGACCATCTATCGAGATACTTGAATACCAGGAAGAGATTGAGTGCGCGCGCACGTTCCTGGCGTCCGCAACGGGAGCTTACCAGATCAGCTGGACGTGGATCAGCACACGGATGGAATAACGGGTGATGTGCCAAGATCATTTTAACCACTGCTTATGACCTTTATATCTATTGTAAGTGTCTGTAATCTAGCAGCATTTATCAATAAATTATCTATTTACAGTATTATACTATGGGAGCAGCGCCGTCTTCTTTTTGTTTCATATATATATATATATATATATATATATATATATATATACAGTGTTCGACAAACCTATACATTTGCTCGCCCCGGGCGAGTGGATTTAACCCCCGGGCGAGTAAATATTGGCCCAAGCAGCACACGTTTGGTAATTTGATTTGACACGTTTGATTTGTCAACCACTATATATATATATATATATTTTTTTTTTATTTTTTTTTTGGAAATGACACATACCTCCAGACAACCGGGACCGCTGTGGGTACTCGGATGGCGCCACAGTATACCAATCTGTTCTGCGCAAAACTGGAAAGTGACTTTCTTTCCACCTGTCACTTGAAACCCCTTACATACCTTCGCTACATCGATGACATCCTCCTGATTTGGACCTCTGGCGAACAGGATCTCCTACATTTCTATGACAACTTCAATACGTTCCACCCGACAATCAACCTCAAACTCACCCATTCCCCGGATGAAGTACATTTCCTAGACACCCCCATTACTATAAAGAACAACCAACTACAGACTTCTGTATACCGCAAACCTACAGACAGAGCCAGCTATTTGAGGGACAACAGCTTCCACCGACACACACCAAACATGCAACCATCTTCAGTCAAGCCATACGATACAACTCGGATATGCTCCGACACAGCAGACAGAGACCAGCGGATTAAAGCCTTGAGATCAGATTTTATAAACCGTGGATATAACCGCAGAATTGTAGACCAGCAAATTCACAAAGCCACCAGACTACCAAGAAGTGATCTCCTTGAATACAAACAGAAAGACAAGCGACAGGGTACCTTTGGTGGTCACATATAACCCACACCTAGGAGCCCTATGCAAGATCGCCAGGGAACTACAACTCATCTTCCAGGAAGATACAAGACTGCAACAGGTCTTCCCTGAAGCACCCTTATTATCATACAGGCAACCTCATAATCTCAAGAATATTATGGTGAGGAGTAAAGTATTCAGCACTACAACTGAATGCGGGACGAAACCATGCCAGGACGCAAGATGCAAAACCTGCGCAATGCTCTACACAGCGGACACAATACAAATACCGCACAGGAATCGGGAATACAAAATCAGAAGAAGGTTCACCTGTTCCTCCAGCAATGTCGTGTACCTCATCATGTGCATGAAATGCTCAGGGGCTGCTACTAAATAGGTGAGACGGGGCAGGGGCTAAACAAGAGAATGAACCTGCATCGCCACAGCATCACACGCGGAACAAGAGACAGTCCTGTCAGCGAACATTTCTCTGACTCTGGCCATAAGATGAACGATCTGAAGGTGGCCATACTCAAAGGTAATCTTAAAACACCGAAAGAGAGACGGTTGCATGAATACAAATTTATGCAACTGTTCGGGACACTTAGCGGTGGTCTAAACAGAGATCGAAATTTTATGAGTCATTACTGACACAAGTGAACTCTCTTCCCATGAGCGCTATAGGCCATGTCTATACATACTGGGCTATATGTACGCACACACAGCTGTCTCTTACACATACTAATACTCCTTGTTTTTCCATCCCTATACACCAATAGGGACCACATAGTTTCTACACACACTTTTAGTTATGCTACAATCTCTCACATTTCCACACCTACCCACACCATTTATATTAACTCTCACTCCACACACCTTTTGTAAAGCACTGTATACACTGTGGACTCTCCATTCATTTATATTCACACAGATACACACACACTCTTACATCACTAACTTTCAGGAACCATTTAACACCTCTAGTCATAAATCTCATCCACACACGGGGGAGGGACAAGCACAGATAACATTCCAAGAGACACTGTTTTTAAGTACAGGCGGTCCTCGTTTTACGACGCTTCGTTTTACGACGAACGGCTTATCCGACGCTTGTCAATGCATCCCTATGGCCCGTTTTACGACGCACGAACGGCTTATCCGACGCTCTTACGACGCTTTAAAAAATTGCTACAAATGAACAACCAGACGGCTGCAGGCTAAGGAGATCATTCTGAACAGTCTGTGTGAAGGTTTGGTGGTGTATTTTAGGCCCTAAACCATGGCTGATCAAAGCAAAAAGCAAAGTGCTGTTACTCCAAAAAGGAATAGAAAATCTATAACTTTGGAGACCAAGCACAATATCATAAAGCGCTCTGAGAAAGGAGAGACGAACACAGAAATTGGACGTTCCTTGGATATACCTCGCACAACTATTGTGACTATAATAAAAGACAAGGCAAGAATCCTGGAACAGATCAAGGGCTCAGCACCTATGCAAGGTACGACAATAAGGCAACGTGCTGGGCATATTGCTGAGGTAGAAAAACTCCTCATCATATGGCTGGAAGATCAATCCCAGCGTCATGTGCCCATTAGTTTAGCCTTAATTCAGGCCAAGGCTTTGAGTCTGTATGAGGACATTAAGCTACAGCATGGAGAAGGGGCCACTGAGGAAACGTTCACTGCAAGTAAGGGCTGGTTTATGCGGTTTAAAGAGAGGGCAAACTTGCATAACATTAAAGTGACCGGTGAAGCTGCTAGTGCTGATGAGGAGGCAGCTAAAACCTTCCCTGTTACATTGGCCAAAATTATAGAGGACGGTGGCTATTGCGCACGTCAAGTGTTCAATGTTGATGAGACTGGGCTCTACTGGAAGAAAATGCCCAGTAGAAGCTACATTGCAAGAGAGGAAAAATCTATGCCCGGGTTTAAAGTTGCAAAGGACAGGCTGACTCTTCTGCTTGGTTCAAATGCTGCAGGTGATTTCAAGCTAAAACCTTTGCTTGTTTATCATGCAGAAAACCCTAGGGCATTCAAGGGTTATGCAAAGCACACACTTCCAGTGATTTGGAAGTCCAACCGTAAAGCATGGGTAACAGGGAGCCTTTTTGAGGACTGGTTCCAGCATCAATTTGTTCCGACTGTGCAATTATATTGCATGAACCAGAACCTCGATTTCAAAGCGTTGCTGCTCCTGGACAATGCTCCTGGCCATCCCGTGTACCTGGATGACCATCATCCAAACATCATGGTGGTGTTCATGCCCCCCAACACCACCTCACTGATACAGCCGATGGACCAGGGTGTTATCGCTTCCTTCAAGGCCTACTATCTTAGGCGAACATTTGCCCAGGCCATCAGAGCAACCGATGTGGAAGGTGGTCCAACCCTAAAAGAATTTTGGAAGGGTTACAACATTCTTCATGCAGTGAGAAACATCGGAGAGGCATGGAATGAGGTGAAACAATCCAATCTAAACGGAGTTTGGCGTAATTTGTGCCCGGATTTTGTGTCTGATGTCCAAGGCCTTACAGAGACTGTTGCAGAAGTTACAGAAACTGTTGTGCAAATGGCCAGAGATCTCAACTTGGAGGTGGAAACCGAGGATATTGAGGAGTTGCTCGCCTCACATTCTAACGAGTTGAGCAATGAAGACCTCATGCAATTAGAGGAGCAAAAAATTGCTGAAGAGGAGGCCCACCAATCTGCTGATGTGGCACAGCCACAGCCACGTAAATCTTTGTCTAGCAAAATGTTGGCTGCGGCATTCAAGCACATTGATAGCGCACTGGCCATATTTGAGGACAATGACCCTAACATTGAACGGAGTTCAACAGTCAGTCGTGGGGTGTCTAACCAAATCAGCTGCTATAGAGAGATCTACACGCAGAAAAGGAAAGGATCTGTCCAGACTTCAATGAAGAGGTTCTTCAAGAGGCCGAAACCTTCAACCGCACCTACATCACCTCCAAAAAGTCCGTTGTCTATTGAAGATTCCCCCCCCATCATCTTCCTCCAATAATTGATGTGTTTTTTTTTTGCTCGTGTACATTTCTGTACAGAATACAGCATAGTTTTATTTTTATAGTTTTATTTTACAGTTCTGTAATCAATAAATATAATGTTTACATCATAATCTATGTGTGTGCTGCATATCTTATTGCTTGAGTAACATTTTCTGTGTATTTTAGCATTAAAAATGCCTTCAGGAACGGAACGTTTAATTTAAACTGTGTTCCTATGGGAAAACGGGTTTCGCTTTACGACGCTTCGCTATCCGACGCCATTTTGAGTAACGCATTGCGTCGGATAACCGAGGACCGCCTGTATACCCTTTGCTTGCTTCATTCCTTGTAACATCGCAGGAAGAAGAGATCAGTGTATCCCGAAAGCTCACACAAATAAAAGCATTTTGTTAGCCAGAGAACGGTATCATCTATTTATTTTTTGATTATATATGTGTGTGTGTGTGTGTGTGTGTGTGTGTGTGTGTGTGTGTGTGTGTGTGTGTGTGTGTGTGTGTGTGTGTGTGTGTGTGTGTGTGTGTGTGTGTGTGTGTGTGTGTGTGTGTGTGTGTGTTGTGTGTGTGTGTGTGTGTGTACAGTGTATATATATATATATATATACCATAATGGTGAGTAGAAAAAGTGACAACCCACGGGGTTGCAGACCTGCCTAAGACATGCAGATGAGCATTCAGTTGTATTTGCATATTTTCTTTCCTGTGGAGGGTTTTTGTCACTTTTTTACTCACCATAACTTAACTCAGTATTATGGTATAGCCCAGCGTTTCCCAAATGGTGGGTCGCGACCCGGCACCGGGCCACGGCACCAAAATTGCCGGGTCGCAGCGAGGCTGGCCGCGCGGTGTCTCCCAACCCCTGGTCAATTTTAAAAAAATGGCGGCGATTTCCCCCTGCGGTCCCGCGCGCTTGCGCAGGGCCTGCTCCCTTCCTCCCCCCCGCTCCTTCCGGAGAAGGAAGTACCAGCTCCTCTGCGGCCGGCATGTTACATGGGGCGGAGGGGGAAGTTCAAGCTCCTACTGCGGCCTGCTTCCCCCCGCAGCCAGCTTCCCGAGCTCACCTCCCGTGGCACCCCCTCCCGAGCCCACACCCCGTCCCCCCAAGCCCACCTCCCATCCCCCCAAGCCCACCTCCCGTCCCGGGCAGCAGGGGATATCGGGGGCAGCAGGGGAAAGCGTCCGGTGGCAAGGTAAGTCACCCCACCCAGTCACTGCCTCCTGGCCCCCTCCCACCCAAGTGCCCCTGGCCCCCTCCCTCCCACCCAAGTGCCCCTGGCCCCCTCCCTCCCACCCAAGTGCCCCTGGCCCCCTCCCTCCCACCCAAGTGCCCCTGGCCCCCTCCCTCCCACCCACCCAAGTGCCCCTGGTCCCCTCCCACCCACCCAAGTGCCCCTGGTCCCCTCCCACCCACCCAAGTGCCCCTGGTCCCCTCCCACCCACCCAAGTGCCCCTGGTCCCCTCCCACCCACCCAAGTGCCCCTGGTCCCCTCAATCCCACCCACCCAAGTGCCCCTGGTCCCCTCCCACCCACCCAAGTGCCCCTGGTCCCCTCCAACCCACCCACCCAAGTGCCCCTGGTCCCCTAAAAGTGCCCCTGGTCCCCTCCCTCCCACCCACCCAAGTGCCCCTAGTCCCCTCCCATAAAGTGCCCCTGGTCCCCTACCTCCCACCCACCGACCCAAGTGCCCCTGGTCCCCACCCACCCACCCAAGTGCCCCTGGTCCCCTCCCACCCACCCAAGTGCCACTGGTCCCCTCCCACCCACCCAAGTGCCACTGGTCCCCTCCCACCCACCCAAGTGCCCCTGGTCCCCTCCCACCCACCCAAGTGCCCCTGGTCCCCTCCCACCCACCCAAGTGCCCCTGGTCCCCTCCCACCCACCCAAGTGCCCCTGGTCCCCTCCCTCCCACCCAAGTGCCCCTGGCCCCCTCCCTCCCTCCCACCCAAGTGCCCCATGTCCCCTCCCTCCCACCCAAGTGCCCCTGGTCCCCTCCCTCCCACCCAAGTGCCCCTGATCCCCTCCCTCCCACCCAAGTGCCCCTGGTCCCCTCCCTCCCACCCAAGTGCCCCTGGTCCCCTTCCTCCCACCCACCCAAGTGCCCCTGGTCCCCTCCCTCCCACCCACCCAAGTGCCCCTGGTTCCCTCCCACCCACCCACCCAAGTGCCCCTGGTCCCCTCCCTCCCACCCACCCACCCAAGTGCCCCATGTCCCCTCCCACCCACCCACCCAAGTGCCCCTGGTCCCCTCCCACCCACCCACCCAAGTGCCCCTGGTCCCCTCCCTCCCACCCATCCAAGTGCCCCTGGTACCCTCCCTCCCACCCACCCAAGTGCCCCTGGTCCCCTCCCACCCACCCAAGTGCCCCATGTCCCCTCCCACCCACCCAAGTGCCCCATGTCCCCTCCCACCCACCCAAGTGCCCCTGGTCCCCTCCCTCCCTCCCACCCAAGTGCCCCTGGCCCCCTCCCTCCCACCCAAGTGCCCCTGGCCCCCTCCCTCCCACCCAAGTGCCCCTGGCTCCTTCCCTCCCACCCAAGTGCCCCTGGCCCCTTCCCTCCCTCCCACCCAAGTGCCCCTGGCCCCCTCTCCAGTCACTCACATCCGTCGTTGCCTGTAATTCACTGTTTGTGTCTGTGTGGGTATAGGGGAAAGCGAGTGTGTGTGGGTATAGGGGAGAGCGAGTGTGGGTGTGTGTGTGTGTATCTGTATCAGTGTGTGTGTGTGTGTGTGTATCAGTGTGTGTGTGTATCTGTGTGGCTGCGTGTGTGTCAGTGGCTGCGTGTGTGTGTATCAGAGGCTGTGTGTATGTATCAGTGTGTGTGTCAGTGGCTGCATGTCTGTCAGTGGCTGTGTGTGTGTATCAGTGGCTGTGTGTGTGTGTGTGTGTATCAGTGGCTGTGTGTGTGTCTGTGCAGGCCCTATAGGCCAGTATAGGCGATACAATTTTTAGTGGGTCACGAAGGAGAAGTTCAAAAATAACCGGGTCACGGAAAAAAAAGTTTGGGAAACCCTGGTATAGCCTATCCCATAGCCTCTTTGCATACCCAGTTAAAATCAACCCCACACTGATGAGACCCATTAAGGTTGAAACAGCTGTCTGTGGGTGGTTTTCTGGGTATGCACCTTAACCCTGGCTGTGCTCAAAGCTGTGACCATGCAGCAAGCTTAAGCCTATAGGGAACCATGTTAAAATGTTTTTTGAGGCAAAAGTGACACTGTGCGCTCATTTGCATATCATTTCCCAGAATCCCTTGCTGCAGTGGAAGTGCTGTATGCTGGGTGATAATGGGGAAAGGCGGGGTTGCAGACCTGCCTAAGACATGCAGATGAGCATACAGTTGTATTTGCATATATATATATGTATATATATATATATGTGTATATATATACAAGATATGCGGGACATTGTCATCAAACCCAGTGACAAAGGCGGCAATATAGTCATCTGGCCTGAGGTGATGTATGAAAAAGAAGCATATAAACAATTAAAAAACAATGTATGCTATACGGAAATTGCATCAGACCCGACAATCCGCTACAAAGCAGAGATTGATCGTATACTTAGGTCTGCGGTACTAGATGAATACATCACAGACCGTAACTGTGAGGCCCTCACGATTAAATTCCCTAGAGTCCCTACATTTTATCTTTTGCCAAAGGTGCACAAGAACCCGACCCACCCCCCGGGAAGGCCCATTGTTTCGGGCATATGGGGACTATGTGAGCCCATTTGCCAATTTATTGACTCTTTTCTGCAACCGTCAGTGGAGACTCTGCCATCCTATATTAGGGATACAATGGACGTGTTGGCGCGCCTGGCCTACATCACGGTAGATGATAACACACTTCTTGCGACATGTGATTTAGAGTCACTCTACACATGTATAGACCACGAGGATGGTTTGCGCGCCACACAATTTTATCTATCCATGCAGAATGTCTCCGCTGGTATGATGGACCTGCTTCTGAAATTATTGAGATTTATTCTCACGCATAATTATTTTATCTTCAGGAGCAGGTACTATTTGCAGAAAAGAGGCACTGCAATGGGCGCAACGTGTGCCCCCTCTTATGCCAATCTCTTCCTGGGCTGGTGGGAACGGAGATTGTGTTCTCTGAGGCTAATGCGGAATTCACCCAACATGTATCGTTGTGGTTGAGATATATCGACGATGTGCTGATCCTATGGCAGGGAACAGCAGCCGGGTTTAAAGCCTTCGTCGATGTTCTCAACCACAACGATATGAATATTAAACTAACATACAGTTGTAGTAAGACACAGGTAGAATTCCTGGACCTTTTGGTGAACCTTGGGCCTGACGGTACATTACACACCGACATTTTTCGTAAAAAAACATCCACGAATGCCATACTGCATGCTTCTAGTTTCCACCCGGAACACCAAATTAAAGGCATCCCCACTAGCGAATTCTTGCGCTTAAAGCGCAATGTCTCTACAGACAGGGGTTTTTCTGAGAGGGCAGGAGAGATGAGGGAACGATTCTCACAGAGAGGGTATAGCAATAGATGTGTAGAGAAGGGTTACAAAAAAGCCCTTAACACTCCCAGGGAAATGTTGCTTTGTCCTAAACCTAAAAACAAACTAGACCATCAAATACGGTTTATTGGCACTTATAATAAACAGTGGCATCAGTTACGCCAGACATTGCAAAGTCATTGGAAAATCTTGATGACTGACCCTGACCTTAAAAGGAAATTGGGTGACAGGGTAACTATGACGAGTTGCAAGTCTCCAAATTTGAGAGATAAGCTTGTGGCAAGTCATTTTGTCCCCACAGTAAAAGATACATTCCTCTCCACAATCAAAAGAAAAGGGTTCTTTAAATGTAAAAACTGCTCTGCCTGTAGGTATATGTGTCAGACAGAGGCGTTCACAAACTCTAATAAGACAAAAAATTATAAAATCAAAGATTGTCTTAACTGCAAATCAAAGGGAGTGATTTATTGTCTCACGTGTCCATGTGGTCTTCCCTATATTGGGATGACAACACGAGAAGTAAGATTTAGAATTCTTGAACACGTGAGAAATATAAAAAACGCCTCTAAAGACCTTTTGGTTTTTAAGAAAATAACATCAGTTGCACGACACTTCTGTCTGACACATGCGTCAGATGTGACTCTATTACAGGCATTTGCAATAGAGAAAGTGAGCCTTGGATTGAGAGGTGGGGATCTGGAAAGGGCGCTGTTGCGTAGGGAGTCCAGGTGGATCGTTCAAATGGACTCAATGATACCACGAGGCCTGAACGACTACCTGGGCTTCGCTATGTTCCTTTGATTCCAAATCTTAGTCACTCCTTCCATTGATGCACACTGTGCTATGACTTTCTGTGTTCAGATGATAGTGATGAGAATCTCATGCACTCTTCTTTTTCCCTCCTTTCTGCCCTTCCCTTTCTGCACCGTATTCACTTGCAGAGTCCTGGGTTTGCACCGCAAAGAACCAGCAAAAACTTGAGACTTGATCTACAGAATATTGCAATCTGCATAACGACCATATCCACACTACGAGCACTGGCTGTCACAGAGGATCATCATGATTGGAACAACATATCGCCTAAGATCTGGCAATACCGGACTGCCCAGGAACCTACATTATATCATGGAGAACTGTTACTACACACACTCTTTTTGATCAGGAGTGTATACCATCCAGGACAATCGGGAACATGGAAACTAAACTATCATGCTACTGTTATCACCATCACAGACAGTATGTTTGAATACTGATCATAAATTGGGACTTTCTTCAGGACAGTAACATTTTGGCACCCTCCCCCTCTTGTGTGATGTTATAAACATCTCAGAACCATACCCATATTTTATGTATTATGGACATCATCATACTTTAATCTTTCTGGTCACAGGTATGATTAATGACATCTTATGAGGAAGTTTATGAGAGGTGTTCGGACAGATATAAATGTATTACAGTATGATGGGAGATAGCCATATACAGATCTTTCCTGAAAAATGTAAAAATACTTTGCAAACATAGCGGCATAATTATGGAGGTTGTATAAGTTATGTAATTCCTGAGGAGGGATTAATAACATCTTGTAAAGCATAAATACATTTATTATCAGGATCTAATAGCTGGCACTCCAATATCTGTCTCAATGTATATCTATGCAACTGCAGTGTCAAGTGTATTATCAATAACAATTATCACCTTTACAACTGTAAAACTAATATGATATGACTTAAAACCAACTGTTCTGTCTAATGGCCATATATGACTGATTAGAAGTATAACCATGTTCTCTTTGTATTGCTGGGTATATCCCTTTAAGACAAGTCCATCCTCCTTGTTGACTAGTGAGGTGGATACATAGCATTCGCGCTATTGTGACACGAGCTGTAGCATTGAGATCATGCTATTGCACGCATTTGGTGGCAATCATGCGCAGACAAGAGCTTAGAAGCTTTATTTAACAAAGGCATTTGCCCCTTTCGTGACGACCAAGCGCAGGGCGTCAGGGACGCTGACGTATGACGTCATAGCCATGCGCATTTGCGTTCGCGATGCATGTCTCTGCCCTAAATCTCCAATACTTCTTCCTTGGACCAGCCCCTTAAATGACTCATCACAGGCGACACCGTTATCCTGGCCCTATGTCCGTGAGATCATGCGCATGCGCAGTACTCTAGCTGAGACACCGCCTTGCCAGAACTGCCCTTCTAGGGGTAGGAACTTAAGAAACACACCACTATCATTGGCCATTAACCTGAGATGCCTCTGTGACACAGTATGCTAATGAACTAGAACACCATCTATAACATGTGTCACGTATTAAATATCACAGGTGCTTTCTATCACAAGCCTAATTAAATCCCTTTTTAAGGTGCATGTTACACTGACCACTGTACCCCTCCCAGTTGAAGGCTAAGGCCGAAACGCGTAGGAGCAGGTCCAGTGGCAGGATCCCCTGTTGTGTCCTCTCTTTTGGACACACTTATGTGCTGTGAGTTTTTTCTCCTTGATTCCTCCCAGACTGTGCTGAGAACCTGACATGAGGTGAAGTATTATTTACCTGCTACTGCAGACTTAGGTGTGCTTTTTGCGACTTATATGTGTTTTTTCACAGTCAGTCTGTTGTTATTGCTATGGTGTACTATTGTATCCAGATTTAGGGAGACTGCTGCAATTTGTTATACAGTCAACTAGTCACCTTGTTTAGCCACCTTTTCATGTCTGTGAGTGGCTTTTTTTCACTAACACCCTGTCAGGTTCTCTTTAGCATGTACGTGTCTGATTAGACTTTTGCACTGTCTCACTGGGTTATTCCCTGCACTGAGGACTTATCAAGTTTGCACATCTCAGGGGATCCATGCCTTGTTTTAAATTTTCTGTACTTTAATTTTATTTTATGTTCTGTAACTTTTTCAATAAACATTGTGGTTTTTTGTACTGATATGGCATACCAGAGTGCTTTCATTGGGGCTCTTTTTCCTTTTCTATTATATATATATATATATATATATATATATATATATATATATATATAATGTGTGTGTGTGTGTGTATATATATATATTTATATACGGTGTTCGACAAATAATGATAACTACTCGCCCGTGGCGAGTGGATATAGGCCGCTGGCGAGCCGTTTTCTATGAATTCCCCTGCTCGTGCCAATTTTTAATTTTTTTTAAAATAAATAATCCCCCTCCCTGATTGGGTTAACGCGGGGAAGAGGGCCGCGGGGAAGAGCCCCTTCCCCTGATCTCCTCCCCCTCCTGATCTCCTCCCCCTCCTGCCCCTGATCTCCTCCCGTGAGTCAGGGGGGGCCCGGCCGGGCGCCAGTTAATTACATTTAAAAAAAAGTTGAAAAAAATGGCAGGGATTTCCGTTGTCCCGGCGCGCATGCACAGGGCAAGCAGGGTGTCCTGCCCTCTGCGCTGCCTGTGGGCCCGCTGCCTGTTCCCCCCAGCAACCCAGCCTCCCCGCATCCCTCCCCCCCGCTCCCCACGTGGGACGGAGGGGGAAGCGCCAACACAAGCCCCGTGCGCAACCCAGCCCCCATCCGCTCCCAACTTGATACGGAGGGGGAAGCGCCAACCCATCTTCCCCCGTGCGCGCCTCCTGCTCCTGATCTCCTCCCCCTGATCTCCTGCTCGAACCCCGCTTGCTCCCCGGGGGTGTCCGCCTCTGAAGGGGGTTCGCTTCGGTGGGGGGAGCATGCTGCGGCGTCGGCCGCTTCGGGGGGTCGGCCCCGGCGGCCCCTTGCAGAGAGCCCTGCTGCCTTGCGGAGGCCCC
>NW_027457295.1:45000-47500 GCF_040206685.1 Ascaphus truei
TCTGTGTCTGTCTCTCTCTGTGTCTGTCTCTCTCTATGTCTGTCTCTCTCTGTGTCTGTCTCTCTCTCTCTGGGGGCTATGCACTAAGCTCAATGGCTTTGCGTTCTGATTTGGCCAAAAAGCAGGTCCGTTAAAAAGTGAATTCGGGGACGCGATGCACTAAGGCCTTGAGGCCATTTTTTAACGTACCTGCTCAAAATAGCTCAAAACAGCCACAGCGTACGAGTTGCTTTTTCCCCCTGCTAGCGTTCTGAACCTTTCCGTTCGCTAGCTGAAAAAAAAAAGCCGCCTGTAACATTTGCATGGAGATTTGCTATCTCCATGCAAGACTGTTACAGGCGATCGTACACTAAATAAAAACATTTTAATAATAGTGTACATGAGCAGGGGGTCTCCCGAGCTGAACCTCATTGGTTTCAGGTCCGAGGACACCCTACTTCAGGAGTTACAGGCCCCGTTATGGGGTGCCAGTGTCCCCTGCAGTTTAAAGCTCCCGCGTCACGTGACCGGGTTATTTACATTCTGCAGAGGGATACCGCCACCCCATAAAGGGGCCTGTATCTCCTGAAATAGGGGGTCCTCGGACCTGAAACCAATGCTCAGGAGATCCCCTGCACATCTACACTAGTATTAAAACATACATAACAATAAACAATAATTCATTACCGTAGCGGCTATCCGCTATGGTAATGAAGCAGCATTAATGTATTTTAAATAATAGTGTGCGGGAACAGGGGGTCCCCTGAGCTGAAAAGCATTGATTTCTGCCTCAGAGACCCCCTGCTTCCCGAGTTACAGGCCCCGGTATGGGGCATCGGGTGCCAGTGCCACCGCCATCTTTATAGCGTCCAAGACGTGACATGGGCTCTATGAAGATGGCGTCCGCACTGGCACCGATGCCCCAAAGTGGGGCCTGTAACTCGGGAAGCAGGGGGTCTCTGAGGCAGAAATCAATGCGGTTCAGCTCAGGGGACCCCCTGCTACCGCACACTATTAATAAAAATACATTAATGCTTCTTCATTACCTTAGCGGATAGCCGCTAAGGCAATGAAGGGGTTAAGGCACATTAGCATGTTTATTGGGGACAATTGCCCCCAATAAACAACACACATCCCCCCCGCCCCCTAACACATACAGTACTGTAATGGGCAAAATTACTATTATCCACATATGGATAATAATGCATTTGCCCATTTAAAATACATATAAATGACAATAAATACAATAAAAACATTTTACACTTACGTTTTACAGGCACCCACGATGAAGGCCGTCTTTATCCTCATCTTCATCCTGCCCATGCCCCTACGGTGCTGCAAAACATGCACAACAATTACAATAGCCACTGTAATGTCCCCATACCCCTTAATCACCATAGCGGTTATTAACCGCTACAGTCATTAAGGGGTTAACCCACCCTCACCCACCATTTGGGAGGCCTACATCCCCTCCAACTCTAACCCCCCACCCCGTGAGGCCTAACCACCCTCACCCACTACCCACAAGGGAGGCCTACCCACATACCCTTGGGGCCAATACACTTCCCCCCCCCCCCCAACACATACAGTACAATAATGTGCAAAATAACTATTATCCAGATATGGATAATATATTATTTGCCCATTATGAAACACATAAAACATCCACAAATCAAAACATTAATTTTTAATCTTAAAACCACCACATTTCATGTTACAATAAATCCAGCAGCCATTGCAAATATAAAAAAAACAAACTGCAGCTACACAAATGTCTATGAAATGTCACAAAATTGCATAGAGTGTGTACATGATGCAATTAATATGTGCATCATACAGTATAACACTATGCAAAATATATGTAACAATAAAATACACTATGAACAATGTCCCCTAACCACCAATGCCATCCTGAAAATCAATTAGAATCTAACCAACATCAATACAATTAGCATCAATCAATTAATCCATTTCCTCAAACAATTAAAATACAATACAAATCAATTATACAATTCCCTATTCAATTGCTAAAGCCAAACCATTGGCAAAACAAATCTAATTTAAAGTAACCACCATCATTCTAATCTTACTACCATAAAGAAGGCATTAGCTAAATAGAAATTATTCACAAAAATGACAAAATAAAGATGCTAAATACATTATCCATACATGAAAAGAACCTAAACATGAGCCAAACAATCAATTATTATCCCTTTATGTCTATCCATACAGATAGATAAACATAACATACAGGGGCAATAATACAGCATAAAATACAATGCATTTACATACAAAATTCACATACAATACACCCATTCAGTGTCCGTGAATGTATTATATACATAGATACAGTAACGGGCATTAAATGGGAGTGAAAAAATAAAAGACATGAATGAAAAATTATAAAAACCTGTAAAAGTTCAAATAATAAACTTTTCTTTTGTTTACTCACCATTAGATGTCCACTCACCGAAATCCAAGCGACCCGGAAGCACAGGAACCAATCCACAGGTAAGCCATA